>NW_027468674.1:28180791-28398291 GCF_046254945.1 Alosa pseudoharengus | reverse complement strand
GTTGAGTCAGGCCACTTCGCAGAGGCTAGGGGTGGGGGGTGGGTGGGCGAGAGCCAGCGGAGTTCAAGGGGATCAGCATGGGACGGTAGACTAGACAATCAAGCGTGGAGATGTCCGTTGATGTATTCATCAGAGCTGTGTTGTGGGGTTTGTCATGTTGGAATAATGCTCTGCTATTATGTATGGAGAAACCTCCAGCTTAGAGAAGACATCAGTGGCAATTACACACTGTGATTTCAGTGAGCCAAACTGCAATGAGTTTAGTGTTTTGTGTATGGGAGTGTGCCAGTGTTGGTGTGCTCCCAGTTGAACCTGAACATGAAGGTAGCAGTTAAGATGCAGTACTCAGGGCACTATTGGGGCACTTGCAACCAGGACGCCCTCTACTGGCCCTCTGTTGTAAAAACACCATCATAATATCTCATGCTACCTTAGGTTCATACTGTATGTTAAGCAGTAGCAAAAGAGATTGTTTTTGTTTGGTTTAAATCTTTATTTTGAAAGACTTACCCAAATTGCTACATTATCTCCTTCTTAAGTAGTACTCAAGGTTTATTGTGTCCATTTCATGTTCATTACTGTCCTTTACTGAGGTAAAGGTGTGATAAAAAAAATCTCAAAATGTGTCCAACTGAATCAGCTGGTCTGATAGCTGGGATGCTGTTAAATATAAGCTTTTTAGTATAAGTCATATCTGTTTTGTTTCAAGTTGTAAAATTACCATAGTGAATGAATGCTCCAGTGTTCTTTTTTGTGTAGAGCTCCTCAGAGTTACTTGTGTATTGATCTACCATGACTTGTACCATGTTTTCCTAAGAACCTGTATTTATTTGACATCATTAAAAGTTGTAAGTTATGTGTACATAATGTACAGACTATGCTCCTTTACCTCATTGTTTTTTTGTAGCATGTAAAGTTATAGTTTTAACATTTGTAGTGACTTTTAAATGAATGGCTCTGAATACTGGGCGATACACCAATAACCGTTTCTTTGTTGCTGTGATTTCATGTATTAAAGCTAGTACAGTATTGTATACTTTCTATGTTCTTTAAGCGAAAGCATATTTTCAGGCCCCATATAATAGTGCTTCCTAAACTGGTGGGCGTATCGAAAGTATAAAGTGAAACTAAATGTTGCCGGTTGGAGAGAAAGGGATCGGCAGACAAAACATTTTAGAGCCACTGCCATGTAAGATCTGTAAGATTGAGAATAGTGGTGAGGATTCCCACAGTACAATAAGTGTTAAATGTTTTATATACAAACCTAAAGACTGGAATACTGAGGTCAGATCAACAGCAAAGGGATGTTGTGGAAATTGAATTTGAAGCAAGGTCTCAGTAATCAGTGACTCACCAAAAAAAAAAAAAAAAAAAAAAAAGGGCTGGGTCATGTGGCAAAACTAGACATGTTCTGAATATTGTTGTCTGACTGAACTTCAATAACCGCCTTACCCAACCTATATTTAAATGAATAGCTCTAGGACTTTCAAAGTATTCGGTCATGTTTACTTCCAAGTTCCAACACTGTCAGATCCCTCCCCAAACCCCAAGTGCTCCAACTCAACGTTCAATAAATTTGCAAAAGTCACATTTATCTAAATCATTTTTTTGTTTGTTTTTTTAAACAAAAAGGGGAGAAGGGAGCCCACATTCTGTACAAAGCCAAACATTCTCCCCTCACACATCAAACATGTCATCAGCATTCACTCCAAACAAAAAGAAAATCATGTAAACAGTGAGAGAAAAAGAAACTTACCCTTTCCAACATTAACAAATGCGTTTAAGGCTTTCCCCCCCCAACCTCTATAGAACTGTACAATGTATAAACTTAATTTAACATGCTACAGTAAAACATGGGCTTTGACATATCCATTCCACTTTTTGAATTGACACATACACACAACAAAACAAAACCTGATGTCCATCGAACATGGTCTAAAATTATGCCATGGAGCTTCACTACAAAATGAAAAAAAAAAAAAGAAAAAAAGAAAAAAAAAGGAAAGTGTCTTGTTCCTGATACAGGACTGTATGTATACAAATAACTGATAGTACAGTTAAAAAAAATAAGTTCACAGTATTATTTTTCCATAACAACAGAATGAACTGAACTTTTCTTTAAAAACAACTTAAAATTACATTGCCATTAAAGATACATGATATTCTTTATTAATAATAAAGAAAAGAAAGAAAGAAAGAAAGAAAGAAAGAAAGTTCCCGGTAAATGGAGGACCATTATGGGTGTCGTGCCGAGCAGAGCGGCGGCACTGCAAACTTCCTCAAGTGTGTCTAGGTGAAAGGTGTGGTTAAGTGCCCGTGTAGCATAGGTCGAGTCCACTCCCACCGGATGCTCCAGTACAGATATGTGAGTACAGTGACATCAGAAGCCAGGAGACACTTTTAACAAAGTTCCTCTTCTCCTGGGTGACGTGGTGGTCTGGTTCATTCCCAAATCCCGAAGAGAAGGGGGGGGGGGGGGGGGTCGGAGGCGGGGGTTGTGGGCGAGAGATACATCCTCAGAGGGAATTAGCTACTCGCCTTATGAGAGTTGTGTCCTGAGTCTGTGACTGAGCAGCAAGTAAGATGTTCAAGCTCCAGGCTTTTGTCCTTTTTTTCCATTTTTGAATGTATATATTAACTCTAAATTCTAAACTTCCATTGAGTTAGAGTTCACAGCTGAAGAGTGAACTTAAATAAAAAGAAAGAAAAATCCCATCCGGTCCATTAAAAAAGTTTTTAAAAGCCACACAAAAGCACTTTTTGTGTGGTTAAAAATACAGTATCATCAATGATTTAAAGCACCAGGTTCAACTAGAAGAATCTCATTCTTTTGCTGTAGATTTCTTTCAATTTTTCAAAAGCTTATTTTTGACAGTTTTCCATATCTGAAAGAAAAGAGCAGACTTTAATTAAGTATTAATTAAAAAGACATGGTAGTCATCACTGAAACACAAGGATGCTAGAAGCAAAGCCACTTCACCTGGGCATCAAGAGACGATAAAGGAGTCTTCTAAACCACATGCCCATTGACCTGTTAGAAAGAGGAACAGCAGTGAGTATATTTGACCCTGATCCTGTAACAACCTAATTAACTGCAATTCACCAGCTAACAGGTCAAGTAGATATCAAACACTGATTTATCCCGACATTCAACGCATGGTCAGAAATATACATTGCATAGTGCAGTGATTCCAAACAGTCCTCATTCAGATACTGTGGGATTATGGTATTCTAGCACACATGGGGATGATCTGGACACTCAGCAACTCACATCAGCTGTGGTCATCCCGGAGCCCCTTCTCTTGTCCTCACTTGTTCCAACACGCACAGGACTCGACAGCCGACCAGATGCCATCACTAGGGGCAAAAACAAACATGCGTTACAAACGCCTTTCAGGACACCTAATCCTGCCAGTGTGTTCCATCAAGACTTAAACACTTACTGTAGCTACGCAGTATTTATCCATCTGGACTTAAACACTTACTGTATTTAGCCTCCCTGGAGACTCCCTGGGTGCTGTAGCCTTCCTGGGAAGAGCCGGAGGAGTAACCATTACCTGTGAATGGGCAAAAACACAAGCATAAGTGTTAAAGCAAGTGTTAAATCATCAGACCAACTGAACTGGAAATTCCAAACTGTATATGATATTTACAGGTGTTGTGCACATCCATTGTAGAAAACATTGCAGAACAAGATTATACCGATGCAACATCTCATCATTCTTGCAGTAAAGTACATTTCTTGGGGTTTTTGATAATAGTACATAGTGTTGCATGTGAATGAGATCTGCATGTACGCATTGTAAATGTAAACACATTTCCAACCTATGTGGCCATTCAGCTGGCGATGTTTGGCGCTGGGCGCGTAGGCCGAGTGGTTGTCGAGGCGGGCACGCTTGGCGTCCTGCGGCGACGGGTCACGGTCGTGGCTGCGGCGCTTGCGGCTGGAACATTCCTCGGCGCTGGAGCTGCGGTGGCTGCGCTCGTCCTCGTGCCTCCTCTTCTTTTTCTTCTTCTTCTTCTTCTTGTGTCTCACAGAGGTGCGGTCGCTGGGCCGCTCGGGAGAGTCCAGATCTGAACCCCTGTGGAAAGAGGGGACACATGGAAAAATTTACATCCAATACATGAATCAACCACTAATGAGTATTGCCAATAGGTGTCATTTTGCCTTTGCCTGTAGTTTAAGTATGAGTAAAAGTTGCAAAGTTGTCAAATATAATATGACTATCTTCCTAATTAGTGAGGAGACACACCTATGCTTGTCCTTGTCTTTGCTCTTCTTTTTCTTCTTGGACTTCTTGTGTTTCTTGACCTGCCGCTCCTCTGAGTGGTCATCCTTCAGGCTGCGTTTCCTGTCCGTGTGCCCACTAGAGGCAGAGGAGGAGCAGTAGGTGGACGGTTTGGCCCTGCTGGACGTTTCCTCGTCCTCGCTGTGGTGCGGTCGCGAGCGCCCCTCCTCGCCTGCCCAGCGGCTGGGGCCGTCCTCCCTGTGTCCAGACCCTCGGTGGTGGTTATACTCCCCGACGACAGGCCGCCGGTCACGATCGCGCTCGCCTCTGGATCGGTGACGGTAATAGTCCCGGTCGTGGTCACGGTGGTGGTAGTACCTGTGGCGTTCCCGGTGGCGATCCGAGTCGCGGGGGTAGCGTTCTCGGCTGCCAGAGCGCGGGCGGGGAGGACGGAACTCCCTGTCACCGCGGTGACCGTAGCCGTTGCCGTACCGGTCCCTTCCCCGGTCGCTGCCACCGTTGTGGTCATAATAGCGGCGGTGCGGGTCACGGTCCCGATCCCTCTCGCGGTCCTTAGAGGAGTAGTCGGACGGGCGTGCTTGCCGGCTCCAGTCGCGCTCCCGTTCATCTCGGCCGGTGTGCTTAGTAGTCCCGGCATCGCCCGCCTCCGGGCGCCCGTTGAGTCCGTTCACGTGCACGCGCTCGCCGGTGGGACCCCTCGCCTGAGAGTCCGAGGGGCAATCTCCCGAACCGTTATGGGTCACGTGCTTCACCTCAAAGGCCTGCGGCGTCTGCTCCTTGGAGTTCGGGAGGCTGTCCGCACACACCTCGGGCAGCTTGGCCCGCGTCTCGGCTGGCGCCTCACGGGCTGGCGGCGAAAGGACAGAGGAGCCGTCCAGCTGGGAGGAGGCGCTAGCCTCGCCTGAGTCCCGCAGGCTACCAGAGGTGTGAGGTGGGGACTCATGGCCATTCTTGCCAACAGAAGGCACACTCATGCCAGCACAGGCATCAGGGGTTTTGCTGCAGCTGCGCAGGGACAAAGAAATATCAGTGTCATACTTCAAGTACTCGCCTCTCACATAGAGAACACTTCTTTTTACACAGAGTGGGACTATCACGGCCTGCTAGGCTTTCTCTGCACTATTTTCAAACTGATAAACAAATTGTGGATTTCTTTTACTATTGTTTAAGTTTACCATTTATCATATGTGTATCTTCTTACAGATTACGAACTAGTGTGTCACCCAACGTGTGTGTGTGTGTGTGTGTGTGTGTGTGTGTGTGTGTGTGTGTGTGTGTGTGTGTGTGTGTGGGAGGGGGGGGCCTCACCTTGGCTTGCTGAGGCCTGGATTGGCCCTGAACTCAGCTTCCCGGCCATGAAAGGAGTTGGGAGAGGTCACATGACCATTCCCATTAACCTGCATGACGGATCACTTATTAGAGGCACAAAATCACACGACAGTGAAGCTTTAAACTGTATTAAAATGATGTCACATTATGTACATCAAAGGCAACAATATCTCTTAGAAGCATGCACACATCATTGTGTTACACACCTTCACACCATTGACCTTGTGGTGGCCGTGGTGACCATTCTGGCTGGGCTTGAGGTCATCGTGGCCATTGGCATAGCCATTGGAAGAACCATTGGTCTTGGGTTGGCTAGCCATGGGATCGCTGGTGTGCCTTTTAGCCGGCGGCGACATGCCATGTCCGTTCCTCTTCCCGTTGGTAGGCTTGGCAGTGCCGTGCTCCTCACCATTCTGACCATTCTGCCGGAACCCGCTATTGCTCTCCTGGTCCGACTCCTCGGAGGACTCCTCACCGTAGGGCACAAGCAGGGCAGAGGCAGCAGTGGCGCTGCTGCTGCTGCTGCTACTACTGCTGCAACTGCTGCTGTAGGGGGCGCCGTTGAGCTTGGAGCCAGAGGAGGAAGGGGAGGGGTCTGAGGTAGAGTGCAAGGTGGAGAAGGAGGAGGAGGATGACGAGGAGGCAGCAGCACTGGACGAGGGCTGAGTGTGGGATAAGCCGGAGGTGGACAAGGAGCCCGGCTGGGACAGGCCCGGCCGGACACTCTTGCCCTGGCCGATGAGGAAGGACAATTTCTGCCTCTTGTCTGGGTCGGCGATCTCCGTGGGCCTGGGTGCATGGGAGGCATGGGTGGTGGAGGAGGAGGAGGAAGAGGAGGAGGAGGAGGAGGATGCAGACGAGGAAGCAGAGGACAGGCCTGACCCAGTTTTGGTCAAAGTGCTGCTGCTGCTGCTGCTGCTGCCGCTGCCGGCGCTACTGCCGTACCTGAAGCCACTGTGGTACGCCCGCCCATTAACCTGAGGACCAATCAGAGGGAAAGAGGAACAGTCCAGCGTTAGAGTGCCCCTCTCAAAGACAACTAGCCATACATCCTGCTTCCATTCAAGCATACAGTGCGTATTTTAACCTTGATGGAACTAACTATGTGTCAGTATAGGTCTACATGACCAGGGTCCTGAGGTCCTACCTTGAGCAGGCGTGGCGGCCCATTGGACGCTGGCACAGCAGGCCGGTTGACCGTCAGACCCCGGACGTTCAGAACTGGCCTGGGAGGGGTGCGGATCATTGGGGACACCTCCCCTCCATTCTTGACATCATGACACCTGATGAGGAAAGATTAAAGCAGAGGTCACCATTATAACCCGTTATCAGTCACTGCCAGCATCAGGGTGCTACCGAGTGATTCCGAAAGATCACTGCTAAAAAGGAAATCGGTCAAAGGAGGGTGAGCACAAACCTAATGTAGAAGAGGACGTAGGCCTGCTGGTTAAGAACCGAACGGATATCACTGACAGACACCGACGAGTCGTTCATCTGGTACCACTGCCCGTTACTACCCTAAAAACAAAGACACCAACAAAATAAGCCGAGGTGTATCAGCACTGCTGAGGACTTCATAGAGTAGGCACACCCGGGTCTTCCCGGAGGCCCGCGGCATGGATGGCCTTACCTTTACGTAGCAGTAGTAGTGGCCAGCGTGGCAGCTAAAGCCAGAGTGGACGAGTACGGCATACAGGTTGTATATCAGCGGATCGCCATGAGGCTGGGACATGTAGGGCCGCAGATCGAGGTACTCCGCATACCTCACATCCTGTGTAGGGGAGAGGCCTTTAATGAGCTACCGGTTGAGGTTACCAGAGGACTAGCACAATGGTGGTGCGAGGCTGAGAGAATGACACTGACCTTGGCGATCTTGCCACCGTTGTAGTTGGCAAACCGCTTGAGTGAAATGGTCAGCACGTTAGAGCTGCGGTGTAGGGTGAATCTCTTGGAGGCTGGGACCATTTTCTTACATCTGCAATCCAATCAGAACAAGCCAAGTCAGAAAGAATTCTAGTAAACTCTTAAGACTGTCAAATCACTGCAGTGATTTAATGGTCAGATTCAAAAGGTCATAACTTACTTGGTACACTTGTAGGCGTTCTCTCCATCAAGTTGCTCCGGCTTGACAAACTGCTCCAGAGCCTTAGTAATGGTCGGGGCAGTCTGGGTTTAAAAAACATAAAAAGCAATTGTTCATTGTCACCACTCATGAGGATCACAGTGCTCAACCAAATCTTACTCAATTCACATATTTAAAATTGATCAAATCTTACCTTAATGTCCAAAGCAACATCTAGGTATGGGTCAAATGTATCAGACACTGCTTTGCAGTTTAGGCATTTTACTGTCAATAAAAATACAGAAATAATTTTTTTGTCATCAAACTTTTTTTGTTACTGTTAATTACAGTGATTTTAGACTGAGGGTATGTGTGACACTGGCAAAAGACTTCCTCTTATGCAAACACCTACCTCTAGACCTCAAATACCCTCCAAAGATCTGATGGATGAGAGTGGTCGCCTGCGTTTGCCGGTCCAATCTATTGAACAGGAAATGGCAAACAATGAGAGCATGCAAATCACTGCTGATAGCCTGTGCATCAATTCCTCTTGTCACAAGTCATGTGACTTAATGTTACTGTAGAAACAGGCCTACGTTCAAAAGTTTGTGTAACAAAACAAGGAAACACAGTGGTTCTACGGAAAGAGCTAAGGGATCTCTCATGTAAAACCTACTTGTTTCCAGGCAAGCAGGACTTTTGCATAGCATCCACAGTGTACCGCAGGAACTCATGGGCATCCTCCTGACTCCCAAAGCGGAAATGCTTGGCAATCCCTGTAAACAAAGCCCAAAGTGTTTTTTTGTGGAAATTTTTTTCCCCCTCCTTCTTCTAAAGTAGCCTTTTTGTGGAAAGTGGAAGTTTTTTTCCCCCTCCTTCTAAAGTAGCATCAGTATAACACCACATCCATTATACATGGTAGGTAAACAGGTGGGACACTCACGTTTCAGGTCATTGAGAACACCGATGGGTTTGATGACGTTGCCCGAGTTGGCAAACACCTGGGTGATGTGGTTCTGCATTGTGCACATCATGCAAAACCCAGGTTCATGACCTGCGGAGAAGAAAAACACCGGCAGTTATGCACTGGTTCAGACAGGCCTTGTGCCAGAAGACAGATGAGACGACAGCGGTAACCCTACGCATGCTCACATGTCTTGGAATGCTCGCGGGACAGCATGTAGTTGGCCAGGGGGGTGGTGTATGTGAGACACTGCAGGGCCGAGTTGAGAAAGCAGGTGTTGCCCAGGTTCTGGAGGCCAGCTCCGATGCGGTGCATCTGGTTCCACTTGAGGCTCAGACGCTCGGCCGGGAACAGCACCTTCTGCGGGAGAGCGATGCCGTCGCCGCTGGTGGCCGTCACCTGCTCCTTAGGCCGTTCCGTGGCGAGGGGGGTGGTGGAGGCGCTGGTGGTGGTGGCGGCGGCGGCGCTGTACAGGGTGGCTCCAGGGGTGGGACCCATGCAGGGGGTCTTTGCCCTGGGGGGGTCGGATGTGGATGAGCCCCCTCCCCAGCTGGAGCAGCTGCCGTCCATGTCCCCAGAGGAGAAGGAGGCCAGCGAGCCAGAGCGATTCCCCCGCACTGACTCGAGGTCAGATTTCTCTAATGGTTTGTCAACTATGGTCATTGTTCATTTCTGTTAGGGGTGAAATCGTGAGAGCATAAAAATATTAGCTTCTTAACACTGGCAACATCTAAGATCATACACATCTGCTCACATATCTTCCAAGTACAGTATAGTTGAAAAAACAAACAAAAAAAAAAACATTAACTGACTGAAGCACAAACTATTTGTATAATCAATATTAATTTTGCGATAAGGGTCCTCATATGCATAAAACATAGATATATCACTACTTGTGCAAAGTTTATCCTCATGCACAAACAAATGTAGCCATGAGCCACAACCCCTCAATGTTTACAATCTGCATATTGTATTACAATGTCTACGATACACTGGAACTGTGGTAGCAAGTAAGCAGGCCTTTTCTAATATGAGGCACTACCATTACCAAGTGTGCTGAATGAATCACTTTTCCTTTTCAGAGATTTCCTTACAACCGTACCAACTACAGTGATATATACAAAGCGGTATTTAAAAACAAATTACTATACTATTTATGTCACAGCTTCACCTACACACGTTTTAGGCTATCAGTGAATTGCCCAAAAGACATGGTAGAATCTAGTGTATTTGCCAACGTACATAGTGTACCGTTAAGGTTAAATCTCACAAATCAAACTGTTCAAAACGAGTGAGCGTGACACGTGACTGACGGGAAACGCCATTAAAGCGGTGCTGTTGCGAATGCAACCTTGAACTTCAGTCTAATACATAATCTTGAGTTAACGTAAATAAGGCAGCGCATTTACTAGATTATTGCAATAACATCTACACCTCCTGTGAAAACAGAAGGCAACTTACTGGCTACGTAGTTAGCAAACTACAAAATAGGCTAATTATCCTAGCCTTAGCAAGTTAGCCAACATGCCGACAGAACTTATCTAGCCAACGCTAACTGGCTAGCAAGCTAATGCGACCCAAACAGATACGCGGCCCGGTCTTGGCTAGCTTGATAGCTAATGTTAGTTTTTGTTTACAAAGTCGTATCAAAAGCCTAATTCGCGATGCGCAGACAAGCACATTTGGATTCCATCACAAAAAAAACGCACAGCAAATATGTAATTAATCCATTTAATTTCCAACTTAATTTCACAACAGGAAACACGCTATCGCTAGGTATTCCTTGATAACTAGCTTCTGGCTAGC
This sequence comes from Alosa pseudoharengus, assembly GCF_046254945.1. Lineage (NCBI taxonomy): Eukaryota > Metazoa > Chordata > Actinopteri > Clupeiformes > Clupeidae > Alosa > Alosa pseudoharengus. The sequence goes on along the minus strand of NW_027468674.1, from coordinate 28,387,880 downwards.
TGGTTTAACTACACACGTTCACATCGACTGCCACGGCCACATAGCTAGCAAGTGAGGCCCCAGAAAACGAATTAGGCCTCGGGTATGAATAAAGTAATACAACATTCAGTTGACAGGGAACTACAAGGCAATCCGCGAGTTTAGATGGACATGGCCTACCTTTCCTTGAAACAAGAACAGAATAAATTGTAGTGGCAGTGTATGCGCATGGTAACACCAAACGCCATGGTAACGGCCAGTGTAACAATCCAGCCTGAGCAAGTGGAACGTTGACAGACGTCGTGCACGCAACAATACCAGGCTGTTAGCGTTCCAAACAAAAGATCGGATCATAGTGAATTTGATTTCTGTTCCACAACTATATATACAAAAACACAATAACGTTATGAGATCGTAATTTACTCCAATTGAGGCAAACGGGAACTGGTAAGGTCGGCACAATAAGGAGGGGCTCAAGATTTAAAATTCACCGGTGCTCAAGCACTCGCCTCCGACATGACACTGGAAGACTCGGAGGTTTTCTAGCACTGTCCAAATCGGATCGCTCGCAGACCTTCTTCCCGCGCAAAATAATTTAGTCAAAATTGGCTTATAAATAGATAACAAGCACTTACCTGTAGCTTTTAATAATGTAATATATTACACGAAATTATCCATCCTTTCAGCCACCGAGCGTCCGGCGGTGAACAATGACGTAGTTTCCCCACGGGTACATCCGGGTAAATCTGATGTTAAGCAACTTATGCTCTTTATACATGTCGTAGAACGGGAGGCGGGGTGCGTGATAGTCAGCATGCCTCGGCCCGGCAGCCGGTCTCTTGCATGGTCTGTACTAACCGCTAAACCAAGCATTATGCTTCAGCGTTGTGTTAGCTGATCATTGTGGCTGCTGTTGGCGCTGCAGTGGCAATAAAACACGGAGAATGCTTGAAAATCTATATATATCAGAGATACATTTAGGCTGTATGCATTCACATGTAGGCTACCATTTATATTTATTTTATTTTATATATTATTTTTTTTTTGTCATTACTATAACAAATATTACTACTGTCTGTAAATGTATGAAAAAGTGACAGTTTAAAACTGTTTTTTTCTTTAGCCTACATTTTGGCAATGTTAATGTGCACAGACTGCAGAATAAAACAATGTGTAATGTTTTACAAACAGTGCCCCATAGGTAGGCTACTCTGAATGGTGTATGATGAGCAACTAAAAGTGCAGGTGATCCTAAGTAGGCCTATGAGTCTGCTGGCATAGGCTACAAATGGTGCTTTCAAACCTCTAGTTGGGAAACTCAAAGTTTGGATTTGCATTCTGTCCAACAAGGACTAGTTAAGGCTTGTGAAGACCATAAGATCTAGAATTTAGATCTGTGTAAAAGTCTGAATTGTATAATTAGCCTAACCTAAGTTCAGTAGTGTGAATCCATCACCCAGAATGAAAAAAAAAAGCTAAATCTATAGGCCTCGGCTTTGACATGTCTGACATTGTAGGCTACTGATTTCAGCTGCTTGGATATATTCTATATTGGGCCTATACAGTATGATTACATGTAACCTACATACAGACATGCACATACACACACATAATCATAGTGCACACATATCAATAACAGATAGGTTACAGTAAAATCAATTTCTTTAAAATAAACACAAAGTTAGGAGTGACAAATAAAAAGAAGATACTGCTTTCATGTGCAGGGCCTAGTGGTTTAAAAAAATGCTTTTTCAACAATCAAAGATCATCACTTCTAATTTTCAAGTCAGATTCCAATAGAAAGCCATGACAGTCCAGAAGGTCGGTGGGAGAGGCTATATGTGCGTCTGCACACAATATAATTTATAGCCATATTCAGGGCTGCCAACTTTTCAAAAAACCTTGGAGTGAGATTTGGTGGGGCCAACCAAAATTTTGCTGCGTAAATTTTTGTTTGGCTCATTCAGCATTATACCGTACAGTAAAAAAAACGCACATCAGTGGTTCTCAGGTGTAGGGACCAGGCATGGACGGATTATGAGCTTTCGGGCCCTTGGGCCCAGATGTATTAAGGGCTCCCCACTAATTGTCGTATATGTGGAAGGGGGGTTTGGGGGTACTCCCCCAGAATTTTTGTAATTAGTTTAATGTGATTTCCTGTATTCTGGTGCATTTTGGGGATGGGCAATACTAAATTCAATCAGATTCATAGCCTACATCCTGATGTGTTGATATTGAGGCAATGATTCCATGCAAAGGCTTGGGCTTCAGGGCCCCCTGACACCTTGGGCCCCTGGGTCTGGGCCCGGAAGGCCCGTGCAGTAATCCATCCCTGGGACCAGGGTCCCAGAGTTATATGAACATTGGTATCAAAGGGATCTAGCCTACTACTAGGACCATGGGCGTCGGAGGCATTGTGAAAGTGGGTGGGACATTTCAGCTGGGGGTATGGGGTTCCTTCCCCAGAAATTTTTTTTTGGACTAGATGCAATTTCCTGAATTCTGGTACATTTTAACAGGTTATTTAGATACTTCTATATAACAAAATAAAGCCAGCCTACGAAATTAATAAAAAGTAAATCATGCATAATTTAAAAATAACTCAATAGGCTACTTGGCTACGCAATAAGGTTTCCATTACAGCACCGCGGACGTTCATCAATGAACGTATGAAAGCGGATGGTTTGTTTGAAATCCCGACACATGGAACGTAATAGTGATCATCAAATACCTCCCCAGATTTCAGTGCCCATCAGTCCCAACATTTAACAATATAATCAAACAGTCCAAAAGTAAATTAAATATCAAACTAAACCGAAAATGTCATGCTTTAGAAGGCCTACCAGTATCCCGCTCCAAGAAACGCATGTCTCAAAATAAAACTCGCATAAGAAATAAAGGGCTGTCTCGAATACAATCCTGCCCCTAAAGGCCTGTACTTTGTCTTAAGACCCCGGCCATAATTTGAGGATTTACAGTATCTAGGTAGACAAACTGGCTTCAGATATCCAACAGAGTGAATAGAGATTGTGCAGTCTTAGCTGTGGTTAGTGACGTGATGCTGTTAATGGGGAGTTTTACATAGCCTAGCGTAAACCTATAGGTTATTATTTATTTGGCATACCTATAAGGCTTTTTACCTTGTCAAAAGTGAGGGGGACGACTGATCTCTTCAACACTGCGGGGGATTTGGCGCTTGTCACTGTGTGTGTGACAGAAGCGGAATGGGAGAATGCGTGTAACAAAAAAAAAAAAGTTTATGAGCGATTTACGCGAAAATGGGAGAATCCAATGAAAATGACAATGAAGCACTAAACAGATGCTGAAAACAGCACTGGTATTTCACATGGCAAAAGTGGGGGTGGAGGGTCCAAACTAACAATTTTAAAGAGTGGGTGGGTGTTTTGTAAGAATTTAAGAAATGTTTGTATATTTTGCATCAATCAAATGCACTTTCAAAATAAATTCAGAGGTCAGACTTGCTTATTTTTATGGAAATATTTGTGCTGTAGCCTAAGCTATTTTGCACTTCAGAATTATAACCATGCACACGCAGGTGGAATAGTTATGGTGATATTGCAATAAGTTCACAACCACAAAAACATATGCTACATTTCACAGTTCAGAAATATGTGTACATTTCAGCACTCCATGAAATTATGCAGAAGTGGTCACCTGTGTTATTCAGCTGGTTTATTTAAGATAATATATTGGTCATTGTAATGGCCATAGCCTATAGCCTACATGCTATTCCTTTTTCAGGATGTACCCATATCTGCATGATGTGAATGTTTGCATATGGCTTATGTCAGGCTTTATATCAATATTTGTGTCTCGCTATTTGATTTTCTTCATATTTTTGCATTAATGTCACTAGGAAGCATGCCAATATAAATATATTCATTTATATGTAATGGGATTGGCTGGAACCTGACAATATAAGAACCATGATAGTGGGATAATCTATGGCTGAGCAATTTACAAAAATGTATGTAGGCCTACTGACAAATAGTTAACATTAGAATACATTATAATTTCGCCCCAATGAGGCTATGTAGAAATGTGTTGCAATTTCAAAACCGGATTACTCAGGAACCACTTATTGCACAGAGGCATGCTTTATATCCTCGTATTCGGTAGGTTTGCTGTTTATTGTGAAATAGGGTTTTCCACGTGTTGTGTGAAGGGTTAGTGAAATATTAAACCGAGAGTAATGGGTAAATGCAAATATGATTAGCCTAAATTGCACGTCGGTTCAATGTTAATTCTCTCGCGAACCATTTATCACAGCAACTTGGCGCTAATATCATTGGAAAGCTTAGATTCCGCACGTTCACATGATGTGTGATATCATATGTATAGGTTTAGTTTAGTTGAACCTCATCTGCCAGGTATTTGACCTACCAGGTTGACACTTCAGCGTGAAAAATACTCAATAATACTCAAAGCATACCTGAAGCCGGGGAAATGCGGGGGGGGGGATGCGCCTGGGATGGCTTCTGAAGTAGCATCGCAAATGAGAGAAAATTTAGAAAATTCCACAGACAGGGGGTGCTCTTGAACCCTCTCACCGTCTCTGAAAGCATAATAGTGGCTCAACAGGTAGATCTATAGATAGGCTAAACTCATTTTTCAGGCATCTGACCGACCGGGTTGACACTTCAGCGTGAGAAATCGGGGGTGTGGCGTGTGAGCGTGTGAAACTAATCAAATGCGTGTGTCTCACGGCCAATGCGTGAGAGTTGGCACCTATGCATATTGTAGGCTACTTGCTTGCCTTGGGGAGAGTGGGGACAGTTGCTCCACTTTTTACCTTTCCTTGTATATCTCAGAGACTGTTTTCAATAGAAAGGCCAAATTTGTATATATTTAGCCCACATCTGTCCCCTATCCATGTATAATTATGCAACATGTTTAAATATTATAATATTGAACTAAATTACATTTTAATTGAGAGAGTGAAACGTTGCAACTGCCCCCACACAAGGTGACGGTTGCAACAGTCTTGAGGGACAGTTGCAACACTTATTAAAATTGCATAAAATGACAAAAATCACTGATGAAGGTGATGAAACAACACTTAAAGGAGAATTCCGGTGTGATATTGACCTAAAGTGTATTGAAACATGATACCGAGTGTGAACGTATGTCTCATAGCCCATCTCGGCTTGTCCCCTGCACTCCAAAATCTGGCGCTAGTAAGCCGATGCTACCAACAGCTTTTTCAATTGTGGTGCTTCGGCATCAGGCTAGCCATGCAAATAAATCACTGTTTTACACCATTTACGAGGCTCAATGTATCTCCACACTTCATTGGTAGACTTCCGAGGGCCCTGACATTTAAAACGAGACATTGAGAACTTTGAAAAAGCACTGGTAGTTTACTTACAAGACGATTTATACAGACAGTATCTTCTCGAAGTTTAGCGTTTGCAGCCATCTTGAATTTAGTCACGATAAGTCGAGCGACGAGTAAGAATGAACAGGTATGATAAGGGATCAGATTCCAAAAATAATTCCGTGGAAATGCATGGATTCCAGTTGCTGCTACTGGAAGAAACTGTAATCCATGCATTTCCACAGAATTATTTTTGGAATCTGATCCCTTATCATACCTGTTCATTCTTACTCGTCGCTCGACTTATCGTGACTAAATTCAAGATGGCTGCAAACGCTAAACTTCGAGAAGATACTGTCTGTATAAATCGTCTTGTAAGTAAACTACCAGTGCTTTTTCAAAGTTCTCAATGTCTCGTTTTAAATGTCAGGGCCCTCGGAAGTCTACCAATGAAGTGTGGAGATACATTGAGCCTCGTAAATGGTGTAAAACAGTGATTTATTTGCATGGCTATGCCGATGCCCGAGGCACCACCATTGACTGCCTTGTTGGTAGCATCGGCTAACTAGCGCCAGATTTCGGAGTGCACTGGACAAGCCAAGATGGGCTATGAGACATACGTTCACACTCGGTATCATGTTTCAAAACACTTTAGGTTAAAATCACACCGGAATTCTCCTTTAAGACAAACATAGCACAAACATTTGGGCGTTATGATTCTCAAGTTATTCCATGAAAACTGCTTTCAGCCTACCCGGCAATGTTGGGCAATGTGGGGGGAAAGACAAACCAAAAATGACCCATTTCTGAACACAGGGAGTGCTATAATAAGCACATTTTCATTTTTGCTCTTGTCTCTAGAACCATATGGATTTTTTGATCAACTATTATATAATTTAGTAAGGAATTGATACAATTCTTACAAAATTGGGTACACATCATCTTCAGACTAAACTGAACAGGTTGGCTTTTTTCGATTTTTGATTTATTTGTCACTCCATCTGAAAGTTACGCATCAATCCTACATCCTACTACCTATATCGTGTCTTGTAAAGGTCCAATCCTGTCCAATCCTCAAAGTTGGTACAGACAATTAATACTACATTCTCTGGATGCACACCAAATTTCATACAATTCAGTCAATAGGAGATGCTACAGCCCCCACCTTCATTCTGCTAAAGGGCACTTCATCATTACAATCACCATTCAACATTGTTTTTATGTTGATTGCAAATTATTTTGACAATTTTGACATTAAACAGAACATTTCAAATAATAAAACAAGTTCTAAATGGCATTGACAACAATACCTTTAGTAGTATCTTTAGAGGCAATCACTTCCAACAAACACTTTCTTTTTTTTTGTAATTTACTAGCCTTTTCAGTTTACAGCACAACTCTCCCTCATGGGATCAACAAACACTTTCTATAGAAAGTGCTTCACAATGAAGAGCCGACATCGAAGGATCAAAAAGCGACGTCGCTATGAACGCTTGGCCGCCACAAGCCAGTTATCCCTGCATGTGGTAACTTTTCTGACACCTCCTGCTTAAAACCCAAAAAGCCAGAAGGATCGTGAGGCCCCGCTTTCACGGTCCGTATTGAGATTTGACTGTTAGTACAGCATCTAAGCACCGGAATCGTTCAGTTTTTGCAGAAAGCATGAAGTACTACCCCTAGTGATCAAAAATTGAAATGGACCCCAACACATAGCGCCCCCTAGTGGCCGCCATCTTGAATTCAAATATGGCTACCATTCTTAATGGAATTGTTGATAGAACTTCAAAATTAAACAAGATAAAACAGTCTTTTAACACTCAATTTTTAGGGTCAAGGAAGCTATTGACATGATTTCCAAACAAACTTGATGTTGGCCATTTTGAAATCCAATATGGCGGATACCAAATGTGAAAATATAGACCATCTCTATTGTTATTCATGATAGAATATCATTCAAAAACAATTTCGAATTTCAAAAACAAGTTTGAATAGTCATTTTATCACATGACAACCTCAATAATATACGAGGCATCAAGTATAATCTGGTCAGATTCCAATATGGCCACTATGTGTAAAAAATAAACCAATTATTCCATATCTTGGTTAATTGAAGTAACTACCTACATCATCAATAAATTCTTATTCTACCTTCTTCTCTTTCTGAGCAAACCTTAACTCTATACACTGCTCAAAAAAATTATACACTTTAAAAAAAACACATCAGATCTCAATGGGGAAAAAACATCATGCTGGATATCTACATTACATTACATTTTGCTGACACATTTTTAGCCAAAGCGACTTACAACCTGGTAAACAGTTTAATGCTTTTTAAACAATTCTCTCAACAATTCTAGAACAATTTAAAACAATTCAAAAAGGGAAAATAGGGAAAAGTGCATCAGTGAGTGCTGTTTTTATACAATCAAGTCAGGTGGTAGAATTAGCTAGTTGTAAGTAGTGCTACGAGAGGAGATATTCTCTGAAGAGCTGGTTCTTCAGGAGTTTTTTGAAGATGGAGAGGGATGTCCCTGCTCTAGTAGGAACTGGTAGCGCGTTTTACCAATGAGGAACAACAGATGAAAAAAGTTTGGATTGACCTGAGCGTACCGGTGGCAGAGCTAGACGATGTTTGTCTGAAGAGCGCAACGGTCGGGGGGTAGCATATATGCCTGTATGAGGGCATTCGAGTAGGTGGGAGCAGTAGGTTTAGCTGGGAGGACCAGCAGTTTGGTTTTTGAGAGGTTTAGCTGGAGGTGGTGTGCCTTCATCCATGTAGATATGTCTGAGAGGCAATCCGAGGTCTGTGCCGAGACCAAGGGGTCATCAGGTGGAAAGAACAGATAAAGCTGTGTGTCATCTGCATAGCAGTGGTATGAGAAGCTGTGCGAATGGATAATCTGTCCTAAATAAGTGGTGTGGATAGCAAAGAGAAGGGGGCCCAGTACTGAGCCCTGGGGGACCCCTGTGGTGGGATGGTGAGGTGCAGACAGCTGTCCAAGACATGATATGTTAAATGAGCATCCTGTGAGGTAGGATTTAAACTGATATGGACTGGGTAATATGTTAGGAACAAAAGGATGCCACTTCGTTATTTGGGAATGAAATGATCAATCCACAGAGGACTGATTTCAAAGACCCCTCGAAAATATAAGTGGAAAAAATGATGCAGCAAGCTAGTCCATTTTGCTTGAATTTCAGCACAGCAACTCATGATGGTACTCAGTAGTTCGTATGGCCCCGACATGCTTGATGGCATCAGGGCATGCTCCTAATGAAACGGCGGATGGTGTCCTGGGGGATCTGCTCCCAGATGTGGACATGGCCATCACTGAGCTCCTAGACAGTCGGTGGGGCAACCTGGCGGTGTTGGATGGACCAAAATATAATGTCCCAGAGGTGTTCAATCGGATTTAAGTCGGGGGAGTGTGGGGCCCACTGCACCAATACAGGGTCAGACAATGGGTCTGAAGTTTTCATCCTGATGCCTAAGAGCAGTGAGGGTGCAGTTGTCTTGCCCGTAGAAGTGTGTGCGTCCTTCCAAGGATATCCCTCCCCAGACCATCACTGGTCCACCACCAAACCAGTCATGCTGAATGATGTTGCAGGCAGCATTACATTCTCCAAGGCATCTTTAGACGTCACATGTGCTAAGGGTGAACCTGGTCTCATTTGTGAAAAGCACAGGGCGTCAATAGCGAACCTGTCAATTTTGTATTCTATGGCAAAATGCCAATTAAGCTGCACGGTGCTGGGCAGTGAGCATAGATCCTTCCAAATGCCATCGGGCCTCAGGCCACCTTCATGAAGTCTGACAGTGTGGTAAGAGACATTCACACCAGCGGCCTGGAGGAGGTCATTTTGTAGGGCTCTGGCAGGGCTCCTACTGTTTGTTGTTGCACAAAGGAGCAGATACTGGTCCTGCTGCTGGGTTAAGGACCCTCTACCATCCTGCCCAGCTCTCCTAGAGCAACTCTCTCCTGAAATCTCCTACATGCTCTTGAGACTGCGCTGGGAGACACAGCAATCCTTCTGGCAATGGAACGTATTGGTGTGCCATTCTGGAGGAGTTGGACTACCTGTGCAACGTTTGTAGGCTCCAGGTACTGGCTTATGCTACCAGTAGTGACACTGACCCTAGCCAAATGTGAAACTAGTGAAAAATCAGTCAAGTAGGATAAAGATGGAAAATGTATCATTTCCCACCACCTCTAAAACCATTACTGTTTTTACAGACCTATCTCCCTTCTTCATTTCTTGTCAAAGTTTTTGGAGAAAGTGGTCTTCAAGCAAGTCTTGGACTTACTATATCAGAACAACCTGCTAGACCCTATGCAGTCTGTTTTCATGAGTCATTATACTGAAACTGCTTTTCTGTCTGTGACCGAAGCATTGAGAGTAGCTAAGTCCTCATCTAGGTTGCTAAGTCATTAGTATTCATTCTACTAGACTTATCTGCAGCCTTCGATACTGTTAACCATGACATTCTCCTTTCTACACTATCTGAACTGGGATGTCTAGGAAAGCCCTTGACTGGTTTAAATCCTACCTTAAAGGGCACATGACCTCACCACAGGTGTGCCTCAGGGATCAGTATTAGGGCCCCTACTTTTCTTTATTTACACACTTCCTTGGGTGAGACCATTCGCTCCCATGAATTTGATTATCACTGCTATGCGGACGATACTCAACTTTACCTGTCTTGAGCTTTTGGTGTTTCCACCACAAAGCACACCCAAGGACTGGGCGCTGAACGCACTAGCAAGTGTCCTAAAAGTGCTGGTTCACTGACTAGCATGAGCCCCAATGTGTCAAGAGGGAGCTAAACTCATAAGGTATTACGTATTTGAATTAGCTTCATTGACAGGCATAATCATGGGATGCAAAATGTTAAACTACAATAAAACAAAATAGACCTTTTCAAACAATCACTATAAGCCTTAAAATAAACTTTAGCATATGCTAATTGGCCCCACCCACCTCAATTGAATTAGGCTAACAGTAGGATGTGCTGGACTGGGTTATGTACTAATTTATCTAACTATGACTGGGTGTATGTACTAATTGTTACTGGTGGTGGTCTGGTGGCCCGCAAGCTAGCCCAAGTGGTCCGTGAGCAGACGTGGTAAAATATAATATAGATGAGTTGTTTGCAATATTGAACCAAGTTGTATGTAAATCCAAACATTTCTGCAACACTGCCTATGTAAGGCATGCCAGTTTAAATCATATACATTCTCTGACACAATAAGCAAGGTGCAAAGACAATCAGTGAGTAGGCCTATTGTGTAATTTACTGTTGAAGTAGGTCTACTTTTTTTTTTTTAGCTAGGTGGTCCGTGAGGCTATTTTTATTGATTAAGTGGTCCTTGGTCTGAAAAAGTTTGAGAAACACTGCTTTAAGAGACAGACGCTAGCATCCATGGTTTTTAGCCTCCTTGCTAGCATGCCAGCCTCTAGGGGGCAAATTAGAAGGATTGAGCCCAGGCAAGTGCAGGGTTTAGTCACACATAGCCTAAACGCACACCCCATTTTTTGACTCGGTGTCAGAATGTATGGCTACTTCCTTAAAATCCAACATGTCTGCCATTTTAATTATGCATGATTGTCTCATTATGCATTTCATAATGCTGAAAGATGGCTATAACGTCATATTTTTTTTTTTTTGCAACACAGCTTAATTTAGCTTGAAAGTAACCTGCTACGGAGCAGGTTAGTTTTGTGGCATAAATTCCCATAGTTACCAAACTGGGATTCACGTTAACCTCATTAATGGAACGGAATTCTCACTAAAGACTTATCTAATTAAGCCAGGTTTGGTCTTTAGCGAGGTTGATGGAATACCCCCCTGCTGCTTCAAGTTTTAAGGGTGCTCGTTGCAGCAGGGAGTTAGGATAGACTCAACTTCTGGCTAGACTCATAGAAGGTCACTTCAGAATAGTCCACTTTGTGTTCCTTAACCATTCTGGGGTACTTACTGTGTGTTTTGAGGACCCATGTACTGCGACTGTTTTGACACGGAGCTTTACGTTTCGCTCCAGATTCAGGGCGCAACAAAGCAGCACCAAAACATAACTGAGCCTCTATTTTTAAAAATTTGTGTTCTTTTCATGGACATGTTCATTAAAAAAAAAAAATCTGTGAACATAGAGCCAAAAAGCATCATCAATCAATCAATCAATCATCATCATCATCATTTCCAGTCTGGCTTCTTTTTTTTTTCTCTTTTTTTTTTTTTAGTCTGACTTTTTCTGTCCAAAAAGTGACCAATGTTTTCTCTCTTTCCATTTGCACTATCTAAATGTTCTCATAGCATTTTTTTAACATGCTTGTCTTATCATTTTCTTTCTGATTTCTAGTTACCTTGGCATCTCTTTTCTCCTCCTTTATTTTTTGGTGAACACCATGCCAGACTGCAGATTTAAATAGGCTAAACTCAAGATTCAAGATACATCTGCGATACCAATTAAGGTGAAACAGATAGTTTTAAACCTCACTATAATCTAATAATTTATCATCTTTTTCAACAACAAATCTGCCTGGGCCATTTTAAAATATATACATAATGTTGATACTGATACTAATACTGATGTGTAATGTGCATATGCTGCAATGTGATGTGATGATGCCATTGTACAGATCTGTGAAAATGAATTCCCCCAATGGAACAATAAACTAACTAACATAAAATGCAGCTATACATGAGAAAATTGCTTTGAATGCCATCCCTTTTAGGCAGAAACAAAGCATGCTTTCAAGTAATCTGTGAGAGTACCAACAAATTCAGACACAACAATATGTCTTTCTAACAGAATGCATATAATATTCACATAATAAGTAAATACAGAAGAAGCAATTAGTCGTTTAAATAAAATTTATTTTACAGTTTTAGATAAGTAAAATATGGCACTCTTACATACAGACAGTGTAATATTCACACAGAAATATATTGACAATAAATTATTGACATAATTTTTTTTTTTTTTTACAGTTGGATTTAGCTGGGAGGAAGACTTGCAGAGGGTGACTCTGTGTTTTCCATTTGCTGGACATTATTCTGCGAGCCCTGCAGTTCACTTATTCGTCTTCGGAGCTCATTTATCTCCTCCTCCTGTTCATCGATCTTCCTCATTAAACTGTGGATAACCTTGGTGCGAGAGACAGATGTTTTGATCAATTTCAGGAAATAGTGGCAAGTGGGAATGGAAAATCAAATCAAATTTCTGAAGTCCTGAAATATACTTGGAACAGCTCTTTCAGCATCACCTTCACATTTTTTAAGTGGTCGTGGACCATTACTCAGTGTGGGACAAGACTACATCTGGGCCTACTGTTTTGTGTTTTTAAACGGAGTATGAAAATAAAACCTCAATGCACAGTACTGACAACATAAATTAATTACATAAATAAAACTTGTTATTTGTAATAAGGTGATGAAATGTAGGTTAAAAGCACTCAGATCCTAGTGTTGTGGGCTCATGTCTCATGGCCCTTCCACACCGCAGCTGAAAACATATGATGGGAAATTAGTAATTGTGGTACAAATTGTGAAAAATATTGATGAATGAGGATTCGTGCCAATAAGTCCCCATACATTTATTCCATTGAAAAATCACATTTAAGGAGGCAAGAGACTTTTCAATGTGGTTCAGGATAGAGGTTTGTGTCATAACCTCATAAGAATGAACGCAAACACATTTAGTGAAGGTTATTAAGTGAAAAGGTTGCTCCACAGAGCATTTGGATAATTTTGCACATGGCCATTTCTGGACAGCCTTAGTCTTAAGCCAAACTGCTTACATCACCTGTGAACTGCTGCGGTACAAGTGTGTGTGTGTGTGTGTGTGTGTGTGTGTGTGTGTGTGTGTGTATGTGTGCCCTGCAAGCTTTGCTTCTGCGGGTCTGCCAGTCTGTGATTTCTTACAAGGTTTAAGATAAACTTATTGTTATACCTCATTATATGATATGTGTATACAGTACAGAGAGTAAAAACATTGGGGTTTGGCTCCTTTTGCAGCAGTAAATAATAAGAGTAATATGTAGGGGTGTCGTGATTCTCCAATTTTTATTTTTATTTTCAATATTACTATTAATGCATTTCTTATGTTGTTCACTTTTTTTTTTTGGGGGGGGGGGGGCTTTTATTTTGAAACCGTTCCTACCGCAAGCTACTAAGCAGAACAGACAACATAGACGTGAACATAGTGAAATAACACAGAATGATAATTTGATTGTTATAACACACTCCGTAGAGTAGCCTTAGTGTTAACTGACGTGAATAAATGATCCTCATAATATTTCCACACCAGTGATTTCAGAGAAGCAGGAGGGTGTTTGAGTTAGGTTGAAGTCTTTTTTTAAGTGGCTGTAGCCTCAAATTTGAGGAGATAAAGTTAAATCGGCACTTCAACACTTGTGTGTGTTTTTTTTACCTCTTGGCATGCATGCTGGACGTGATATTGGGGGTGTCGCTGCATTGTTGATTCTACCTTTGATTTAGAAGCTTGAGATTGTGATGTCATTTTGATCGGTTTTCAACTTAAAAGCGAGATCGTGACAGCCCTATATGTAGGCTAAGTGCTAATGTTGTGAGGGGAGCAGTGTGGCACAGGTTATTGGAGCTTTTTTTGCCTTTGTGTAAAATAAACTTTCTTCAGTGGTCTTTTAAGGTGTACATTTTCATGAAGATGTCTGCAAATCACCAGAATGCTTTGAAATGTAAGGGTAAACTAATTTCTTGTTATAATAATATCATAAACATATGTACATGTTAATGCATTTACTTTTAAAGAAGTAAACTTTAAGTTTGTTAAACAACAACAAATGACAAATAATGTTGTGTGGACTATTGTGTTCTTCTCATTATTTTGGATGTGCTACCATCTTCTATCTCTTAGAGTCGTACCTTACCTTGTCTTTGGTGCTGAAGAGCTCACTCTCCAAAAGCTGTGTTGCACTAGGCCGCTTTGATGGGTCCTGACTGGTCAGCAGCTGGATGTACTTGGTGAGGACAGGCCACTTTTGAGACAGCGTTTCCGGAATCTTACCCTGTCGGAGCTCACCAAGTTTGTGCGCACGTTCCATCTCAGTCCCAAATGGCTGGAACAGCTCCACTGCAATCACCCCAATACTGTACATATCAGACTGGAGACATCACAAAGGCATTAGGTACTGAGGGTAAAACTATGTATTATACTATGTATAAGAACACACAAAAAAAGCTTTTAAAATGTTAGCTTAAAATGTTAAAATTAAAAACATTTTAAAATGTTAGCTTCTACCATCTCAATGTCATACACATTTCCACCATCACTGTCAACATTTTTAATGTGAAATCATACATTAAAAAAGGTGCAATTAACGGTTTGTGAGTTTGTGTTTGCTTTTAAAAGGATAACAGTTGACAATTGCTCCCATGGCTAGTGTGCATGTTGCAACTGAGATATTTTTAAGAATTGGATGAGGTCCAGGGGCCTATTGCACAAAAGCAGAATTAAGACATCCAGGATAAGTTACTGAGCTGCGCTCAATGAATCCAAAACAAGAGCGTACAGGCTTAATTGGTTGCACAACGAGCAAGCCAGGATGAGCAGACACGGATTCATCAAGCCAGGTGAAACCTATCCTGGATAAGTGCGCGCTCACGGCTCCCTCAAATAGACACCGCCACCGATGACAGATTCACCATGGCAACTAGAGCGGCTTCATTGCTTCTTCTACGGTGTAAAGTAGGTAGCGATAGCCTTTTCACAACAGCAACAAACAGCAACACCTCTGTTTAGGAGAATATTGCAACTAGTGTCACGACCACCACGCGCGAAATGGTTAGGCGCTCCCGTGACGTCCCATAGTCGCATGACAGGTCAGGAATGGCGAAATGTAAAAGTTAATTAATGATCACAAAAGTTTAAATAATGACAGTGGGTCTAGTTATATGTGATAACAATGTGTAGTGGGCAGTGGAATAACTTTTGGTTTCCGTTTGTGGTGACTGCTGACTGAGATAAGGGATGAGATTAAATAGATCCTGGAATTTAGCCTGGTCTGGAGCAGGCTAGCTCCACAGAATAAATCGCCATGGTGACTTATACCATAACATATCCTGCTGCCCCCTATCCTGCTTTTGTGCAACCGGATCACGGATAAATTGAGCCAGGATAACCAAGATATCCCGGCCTGGGGGGTATTCCATCAACCTCGCTAAAGGCCAAACCTGGCTTATTTCGATAAGTAATAAGATAATTCTGTTCCATTAAAGGAGAATTCCGGTGTGATATTGACCTAAAGTGTGTTGAAACATGATACCGAGTGTGAACGTATGTCCCATAGCCCATCTCGGCTTGTGCCCTGCACTCCAAAATCTGGCGCTAGTTAGCCGATGCTACCAACAGCTTTTTCAATGGTGGTGCTAAGTCGAGCGACGAGTAAGAATGAACAGGTATGATAAGGGATCAGATTCCAAAAATAATTCCGTGGAAATGCATGGATTCCAGTTGCTGCTACTGGAAGAAACTGGAATCCATGCATTTCCACTGAATTATTTTTGGAATCTGGAATTTGAAGGGCTGAAACAAGGTATACAAAGTACGCAGTTATATGGGGACACTAGCCTATTTATTGTATCTTCACTGTTACGTCATCACTATAAATTCAGAAGCATTTCAATTTTTTTGTACGACAAAATACTTTATTCACCCAGTGGCCAAATAATGATAGGCCCATGCTATAGGCCTACTTCACCTTGGAGTCATAATGGGATCCTTCCAGTTGCTCAGGGGCAGCATACACAAATGTTCCAACACCTGTTGTGTGTGTTGAACCTGTTGAAAGAGATCAACACAATTTTTTTTATTTAAACCTTTATTTTACCAGGAAGGTCCCATTGAGACACAATGTCTCTTCTGCCAGGGAGTCCTGGTCAAGATGGCAGCAATTATTTGAAAGACAAAAAAAATACATCATGGGACATGGATACAGAGCAAAGACATCAACAGCACACTAACACAGAGGACACAGAGTCAGAGACAACAAAGACTAAGGAGAGCTAAAATATATTGGAATACAATAGAACAGCTGAAAGATGTACGCAAATTAGACTATGCCATAACTTAATTAAGGCAGTTGCATTGGTTATGACCAGAGCAATGGTGATGGCATGACTTCTCTCACAGTCTTCTGGTGATCAAACCCACAGAATAACAATGTCGCCATCTATCGGCATATTACAAAGACGCGTGTTTAGTAAAAAGTATTGTGGGCAGTGGGCCACTGCAGAATAATGTTTCTTACCATTGCAAGAAGTGGTGGGTAGCGTCTCATTATCGTCCAGAATTATATCCTTGCAAGCCAGCCCGAAATCACCAATCCTTACATGACTGTCATGTCCATGGAGAAATATGTTTCTAGGCTTTAATAGGACAACAGAAAAATACTGAAAGTTAAGATGTTGATCTTGCATTGCTCACGTGGAACAGTATTTAGGTTGTACATTCTACCAGTAAACACGCCTGCGATCTAGAACATTTGTTACCGCCAAGTGAGCAGCAAATTATTATTTTTCAAATTTGACACGACATTTGTATTTCGAACTCTCGCTTATTCAATAAGAAATATGACCACCTGCTATAGTCCCTATTGTATGGATCACAAAATTAATAAGAGTAAAATATTTGAGGACAGTGCTGAGTTTGATCATGTACAATATAAATTACACGAAGCTATAATCAATGGAGAAATCGTTTTTGTCAAAAAGCTGTTGAAGTTACATAATGTCAACGCGGCTATCCAAGTTTGGAAATACTGCACCGTTTTTTCAAATGTACAAAAACTGGTAGGTTAATTACTTTCACATTAGTCTACATCATAAATTAATTGCCTTCAGTAGGCTATAACATCCCAGATAAGAGGCTGGCGGTCCATTGGGGGCATAGCTGGCGGTCCGCTGGCATTTTGCTCATTGGTTCTCTGAGGGTCGGCTGTCGGGTTGCAGACAAATTGCCCAATATTTTGCCACTATTGGTCTAAAATCTTTTTCATTTGTTCAGTTATACTCCATATATCATTTTATTAACTTTTCTTAATATTCATAACAAGTTAAATTTAAAGAGATGGTGGTCCAACGGCGGACCGGCACGCCACTGGCGGCATACCACCAGCGGTCCGCTATCTGCCAATCTAATTTTGCTGGGATCTATCAAATACAAATGTAACGTTAGACTTCTACACTACGTGCCCTAACACATTTGCAAACTTGTGTTCACCACCACAGATATTATAAAGCACCACAACACGGAAGTTGGGCGTAAGGTCTAATATTACGACTCGCACGTGTTTACATAGGCCTAACATACGTAATCGGAACACGATAGCCTATCGTCATTATGATAAAAACAAGAATATGGTGTGCATGTAGGCCTTTATCGATTCTTTTGATGTCGTCAGACTATTTATCTCACTGTTCAGGAGATGGAAGTGAATAATTTAGGCCTACCAACTTGACACAACACGTCTACCAAGTTTTTCTGACAGCTGTGACTGTGTGTGTGTGGGGTGGGGTGGGGGTGGTATCATCCCGAGGGCCACCCAACTTCTGCAAGGGGTAGATAACCGAGTGCTAAGCATAATTGCCTACTCGACACGCACGTAAAGTTGCACGATGTACCCTACAAAATATTAAGAGGGAACTACGTGGGAACTTCAGTGATATTGTTTGGGACAAGTAAGCCTATGTGAATACTTTCCTTCGTAGCTGAATCATTAATTAATTGTCTGGAGAAGACAAACAGAAATGCTATGAAATCGACGAATTACGCATCATTCAAAACGTCAAAGAATCTTCGACGGCGATACGGATGACAACCGAGGGCACCAACTATGGACTTGGGTCTACAGTTACATTTTACGAAGCAATTATGACAGAAAAAATTGAGTTTCTAAAGAACCCTGAAAACAGGCCCCTTGTCTGTCTGCCTTTAAACAATGTAAAACGGATTGATTTCGCTAATGAGGTAGGCTAATGTTATTCAATCTGTTTTATTTCATAGAACGCATGTATCTGTTTAAAAGGCTACACTTTTGTTTTAATAGGTTGCACTGTGCACACATAACTATTGTCATCACACATAAGTGTTCCTGGTTTTTCCCATGTACATTTTTAACCATGCAGGGACTTGCTATCCTGCCTATCCACCTTGCAGCTACATACAGAAAAGTGCAAAGCCTGGAGGTCCTTCTGGATGCCGGTGCCGATCCTGAACTGAGGTAACTCTTTCTTATATAGCCCTCATTTGCTTGCACTACATCAATAACCAGTGGCAATTGTCAGAATTTAACCACGTTGTCATTTTAATGTTTTTAACATTCAGCATAACATAGCCTATTAACACTTAGCCTAAACGATATCGACCTGTCCTGTTTGGTCAATAAAACTGATAGACTTCATGGTCATGAACACTGATGTTGATGTTTAACAGTAACCCTCTATTTACCTAGGGACCAACGTGGTCGCAATGCACTACATTTGGTCATCACTTACTGGCCAAACATTGTGCCAGCTTGGCCCATGCCCCGTTCAAAGTTTCGGCAAACCATGGAGACCATGCAGCAACGGGCTGAGGACTGCCTGCGGGTGCTCTGTGAACATGGTGTGGATCTGAACGCCCGGGTCAGCAACGATAGCCAGCAAACTGCCCTCCATCTTGCTGTGCGGTATGGTGCCGTTCCTGCAGTGGGCATGCTGGCTAGCTGTGGTGCCAATGTCAACCTTGCGGACATGATTGGCATGATGCCACTGCATATGGCAGCAGGTGTCCTCCACACCGACATCACCACCTGTCTCATTGAGCTTGGTGCAGATGTTAACAGAGCAGTAGAGTCATCTGGTAACAGCCCACTGCACCTGGCTGTACGGGCTGAGGCCAGCAGCTTTGCAGACATCCAGAGCAACAGCCTTAGCTGTATTAGTGCATTACTAGAGGGTGGTGCGAAGCCAGATGCTGTGAACCTCGAAGGTCGGACACCTCTCCACGAGGCCTGCAGTGTGGGCAGGGATGTGGTGGTGGACGCCCTCCTCCGTTATGGTGCAGATATCAACAAGCTGTCCACACGTGGAGAGACCTGCCTGTTCCTTTTCCTGGAGCACAAGCCAAACCTGAGCAACACACGACTGCTGGGAAAACTTCTCTACCTCACCTTGCCCTTAAAACTAACCAACTCTCAAGGTCTCCTCCCCAGATGCCTGGAGCTGCCTGAGCATGCCCAGCAGAGATGTCAATTGATGCATTTTGCAACACAGCCTCGTGACTTGCAGAGCCTCTGTAAGATCAGAATATATCAACTCTATGGGGAGGATGACAAACCCACAATCAGGGAGTTGCTGCCTTCAAAAATAATTGACTTCATCTTTGACTACTGGGAAAGCCCACTTGAAATAGACTTTACCAAGAATGATGAAAGTCCACTGCCTCGTTTTCAGTTCTATCCAAATTTCATCCCCCGACATTTTCCAAATGCTCCTCCACGGTTTGACACCCACCAAAACTCAAATACGCAACCAATTTTTGCCAGCAATCCCCCAAATTTCCAGCATATTCCCCGAAATCTTCCTAACTATCCACTAAATGTCCCAAATACACCACAAGTTTTTACGGCACATGTCCCAAACACCCCACCAGATTTTCCAAACATTCAGCAAGAATTCCACGATATCCTACGGAATTTAACTTCACGAGGTGTCCCACCCCCTACTCGAGGTGTCCTACCCCCTACACGAGGTGTCCTACCCCCTACACGAGGTGTCCCCACCCTTGCACGAGGTGTCCTACCCCCTACACGAGGTGTCCTACCCCTTGCACGAGGTGTTCCAAACCTGCAACGAGATGTCCCAAATCCACAAGGTGTCCCAAACGTTCCACATGTTGTCCACCAACACATTCCACCAAGTGTGCCAAACATTCCACAAGGTGTCCCTAACATTCAGGGAGGTATACCAAACATCCCACGAGCTTTCCAAGACATACCTGGAGCCTTCCCTAGCATGGGTTCACCTTTCTCAAACATGCTCCAAAGCTCTGGTTTCTCACACAGCACCTCATATTTTCCAACGATTCCAGATTTCACAAATTTAAGACATTTCAATAATGACTGAGCAAAACTTTGAGGTCTTTTTGAAACTAGATGACCTAAAACACTTCCTCACATTTCACTCAAAGTCTACCTAAATGTAGTTCTTATGGATGGACTGGATACTTGCTTGCCAATAAAAAAAAACTGATAGTGACTTACCTTGAGGTCTCTGTGCATAATTCCTCTAGAATGGATGTATTGTACCCCTTCCAGAATTTTACGTAGTATATGAAACAGTTGCTCTGTGGCCATGGATCTGTGTGCATCTGAAATGAGAAATTAGTTTGACCAAAAACAAATTAATGTAGTAGTCATTAATTACAATGTCACTTTGGTGCATTTCTCAGATCAGAATTGAAATTCTCCAAACTTCTTGCTCATCCATCATCCTCCTCATCTTCACACTTCAAGCAATTTCTTGTTATTTTTAACAAACAGCAAATGCTTTGCCACATCTATGCAACTGATTGTATACAATTGTGTGCTGTTTGTTTTACATTATCAGTTGTTAATGTTATGCTAGTCAAAATACATTATACAGGTTCTCTGTTGAATAGTCCTTCCCTAAGTAAAAGTATACAGTATAACTTAAAGTGTGACTTTTTACTGCTGAAATTGATAAACGCTCAAAGGAAAACTGCAGCCTTTTCATTACAAAATGCTTTCAGAGTAAACTGCTGTCTGAAATCTTGTTGATAAAATTGTGTTCCTGACAGAGACACAGTAACCTGTTATTCTGATGACACTGACTTGTTGATTGGCATAAATATTTGCTTTTGAAAGTGGTGCAGTCTGCACAAATTGTTTGCAGAAATGCACTTGCTGTACAAATGTTATTGATGATTTGAGAAATGCACCAAAGCAACTGAGAAAAACTGTAATACATCAAGTGTCCATTCACATGTTATACATCTCATGACTTTAACATCCACTTGTTCTAAGGACATTTCTGTGCGTTGGTTAAAGTCATTACCTGAGGGACACAGGTTTTATATCGTAAAGCATTTAGATTTACATGTAAAGGCACAGAAGTTATAAATTCAAATTACTTGTAACATGAGTAAGCTCCTCTATGGGTTTGGAATTCTTCTCCTGGATCCAATCCTTAAGGGAGCGTTCACACAGTTGCATCTGAATATAGAGCATCAGGTGGAACTGCACCTGCAAAACGCCCAGAATATCACAAATAAAAACGAAAACAGACCAAAGTCAGACCAGAAACAACAAATGTGTGTCATGCTATATGATGTTATATGACTTTGCCAGTACTGATCATATCCACCAGGTGAAAAAACGAGCTAATAAACACCCAGGGCTTAAAGCAATGAAAATGTCGGTGCCTGAAGTTATCAGACATTTATGAGGACGTCATATATACTGTAGTCTCATTGCCTATTTTCAAATCTTAAGCATACCAGCACATGCCTGAATTCCGGCACGGTGCCTGAACACTTTAAGCCCTGAACACCAGTGTCTCAAACCATTCTTACCTCCCGTGGTTGGCTCTCAGCCCACTGCTGACTGCTATCTACATCGATGTAAGAGTTATTATTCCTCTCCACTCTGTGCCCACTGAAGTCCTCCTCCGACAACACAGAGCTGTCCCAGCACGATGGGGCAGCCGCCATGACGGGGCAGGCTGCAGCTGTGGAGGCTGGCTGGCCGAGGTACACGCAGGGGACAAAGTGGTCGGGATTACGTGTAACTTTTGAACACACGACCTTGGAACTCTCTCCTCCAGTAGGTCCGTCTATCTGGCATATGCTCCCCGATGTGTGTGTGTCGTCAGGCATGGAATCCCTGGGGCACCCTGAGCTTTCAAACACAATCGAGGAGCCATTGCTGCTGCCACTACTGTCCTCTGGATATCTGAAATGTGCAGAGAAATATTTCTGTGTGATTCAGTGGCACGAAGTTATAAGATATTGGTGAACAGCAAAAAATATCCATAAATTAATCAAGGGGAGTAAAGTTACGACAGCAATACCTTAGTGATGGTCTTTCAAGGGCTGGTAGGGCAGGTTTCAATCTAGCCTCTGATAAACAAAAGCAAATTAAAAGTTAAAAGGGCACAGTTAAAATATTTACTCCGTTTTGTATTCATTGGCATCATATTCTAGTTAAAAAAATGCTGAAGACGCTAAGGATGTCTCATTCAATATGTGCAGAGAAAATATTCAAATGAGTATACCTTTAGGCAACTTGCTGTCTGTTCCCGGCTGAACATGTTCCATCCATGCAGTGTGATAGCCTACTATGTTTGGGTGCTGGAGACTGGACAATACTTTCACCTCTCTAAGAACCTAAAAACGCAGTCAAAACAATACTGTACTCAACGACAGCACTGCGTACCTCCTTCAAAAATGTGAGTCATTAAAACGTTTTATTTCTGTCAATTCAAACACAAACGCACCTTCATGCAGTCATCTCTTGAAACATTTCTGATGAGAATTTTCTTCACAGCATAACACTGTCCATCCAACTT
The DNA here is from genome assembly GCF_046254945.1 of Alosa pseudoharengus. Classification (NCBI taxonomy): domain Eukaryota; kingdom Metazoa; phylum Chordata; class Actinopteri; order Clupeiformes; family Clupeidae; genus Alosa; species Alosa pseudoharengus. The sequence goes on along the minus strand of NW_027468674.1, from coordinate 28,364,955 downwards.
GTTGGTTACCTGAAATAGTGATGTGTGTCCAATTATATAATTTAGCGAACAACATGCTGCTATACCATATAAACTTAATGAGAGTATATAACATAACCACACCTTGAAGACTTTCCCATAAGAACCTTTGCCGAGAGCTGAGATCTCTTCAAATTCACTAAGATAACGTGAAGTTTGTGCTTGGAAAAGGCCATCTTTTGGTCTGTGATTAGCAAAGACAAAATCTATCAGAAACACACTCCTAAAGCAACAGTTCCCTAAAACCAACATGGCCATCATACAACATTGTTCTTACCTTAAAAGATTACTCTGAGGATCCGTGCTAAGGTATTTACAATCCTGGAGGTGGAGAGAAAGTAAGATACTGGTTAGTCCAGATATTCAGAGGGGCTTATGGTTAACTTTGCAGCTACATTTTAACCATTCAACACAAACAATCAGCACAAGCCTGAAATACTGACATTGTGCCCTAACACAAATACTATGTGAACATGTAATGTGACTATTTTGATTCAATATATATTTGTGTATATTTGAACAGACACAATTTCTTGTGTGCGCAACAATTCCATTGGACACAAGTTGAGCCATCCCACCTGAGGAAATAGTGAGGAGGTGGCTGCTCGGAGGAGCTCAGTAAAGGCACGGTTGTGCTGAAGTCTCACGGTGCTGAACTCATCACTGATGGCAAGGGGGGAAAGGAGGTTCATGCCGGCCAATCTCTGACCAATCACTGGGGAAAAGGGTGAGATGAGACAGCAGTTAATGACAGAAATAGAGCAATTCTCAGGCCAGTTCGGGCTGTGTGGTGTCCTTTTCTTTCGTTTGTTTCACTTTAAAGAGAAAAAGCCTAAACTTTCCCAGAGGAACCTTGACCAAAAGTTGAAAACCGTTGAGGCAACATCGAAAGAGAATAGAGAAATGAACATACAAAATGCTTTTCTTAGCAGAAAGTTAAGATTGATGGTAGTTTTATGAAGCATTGACATTTTCACATTTCCACAGTAGTGTACAACTTGACAACATAATGAATATTTACCCTTAAAGAGCATACGTGACCTAGTGGGATCCCTCTCGTAGACAAGGCACAAATGTTCCAGTAGGGAGCCGAGCAAGAGGTGATTGGGGATGGCAGATGTAAACTCTTGGATGGACGTGTACTGTTTCCCTGCCATCAGTACTTCACAGTTGTTTTCTGAATCTGAAGCTTCATATACCCAAGAGAGAGGAGAAAATTAACAACAACAAAAAACAAGCAAGACAAATCTCAAGCAGCTAGCCTAGCAGACAGAATGATCCATTTCATAGCTCAAAGCTTCTTTAGCATCAATGCTAAATTCTGCACAGTTTCATGGTGCTAAAGTCAGACAAATGTTTATGAATCAACAAGAACTTTCATACCTTCAGCAATAACTTTAGCAATTAGTGCAACTATATCCCTTTTCTCTGAATTCATTATTGACACTTCATCAGACAACCCTCCTACTCAGAAAAGTTAGTAGTAGACCACAGGCTCATGTCAGGCTCCTATAAACTCACTGGTGGCTGTTTTCAGTGTAAACGGGTGGGTTAGGTTAGGGTATGCTTATCTGTACAAAACATAAAGCAGACATCTACGCCCAAGAGAACACCATGGTGGGAAACACTCCAAAAAGAGTAGGCCTACCTCATATCCTCCTGTCAAAAAGGGGTGTGAGTTAGATATGTGATGTAACCTGACTAATAATAATATAGCCTACTAGTAGTCTTAATACTAAGTCCTAAGCTAAAGCTCTAAGAAAAAATTTGAATTATGATGCATGTCTTGACACAGGTGTTACCAATTTCTATCAATGCATCAATCATAACAACGACAATGAATATAGCCAGCTGCTTCCATAATTCCAAGCTAGGGCAAGGACACAAATGTATCTCTGGTCAACTACAGATGCGCTCCTGTTGGTCCTGATTCCTAATGATACCTAACTCTAGCTGGCAAGGGCACTCAATTAAACGATGTAATCGTCCTTGTTGTCTCTAGGCTATCGGTCATTGAGTCAATAGTAGGTGAATTCCTTCAGGTCTGAGAAGAGGTTTCCTTTAACATAGAATCTTGCCAGCTATGTGTCTTAGATAATCACCACACCCCCTCATCATAAGCCACGGCTCAAAATAACTGGAGAGGCAGCCTACTACGATAGTTCAACGTGCAAGCATTACTTACTGTCAAACTGAACATCCTCGTCGTCATCATCATCATCAGTTAGGCACAGTGGGTTTGCCTCTTGAATTCTACTACAAGTTCTTAAAGTCCTCTGGAAGAAAGGGTTGGCTGTAGTCCGACCATTATCACTACTCGAATGTTCCGCGATATTGTTAACGTTAACGAAATTGCCCCGTCTGTTGAACATGCTGTCTGTTTGACTCATAGACTATATGACTATATGGCCCTCCAAAAAGCATAAGGTTGACGAAGAAACGCGCTTTGTTCTACTCCACCATTTAGGCTTTCGCAATTTATAAAACAATTAAATTGGTAACATTACTATTTGAGTAATAGAAATAGTATTTCTGTGCTTATACACCGGCCACTTCTACCCCTTACAACGATTCGCCATGTCTGGGCTGTAGTCAAATCAGGGAGTGTCATCAAAGAAATGTATTAACAAGAACCGAAAATCACACATAATGTGTTATCTATTATTTTAAGTTACAATAACAATTCTTTGTCATGTATTTTACCTGCAGTATAAGGAAATTATATGATGTAATGATGTATTTTTTTTTAAATCCCCCTTTTTCGTCCCTCTATGTAAATCAAACTTCAGTCACTATCCCTAAAATACGTGATCGTACTGTCACATGGACAGCGGGATGATGAAATGTTTCAAATCTTGTAAAACTTGCTTTTGTTCCAATAAGCAACAATAAACTAAGGATTGCCAGCAGAATATTTGCACTTGATAAATATAGAAAAGGGATGCATTTTGAACTTCATACTAATTAAATAAATTACTATGCGAAATTAAGTTACAAACTCCCAATATCCCAACACCAAACATTCTAAACTCTTAAGACTATGGCAGCCAATAAGTTGAAAATGGCACAGCTCAAGGGAACCTCCAATCTTGCAACTTGCTTGTTTGTGATAATCATAGACTGGTGACCTTACTAAAATTAGATTTACAACTCTCGCGAGACTGGCTTACTAGCGCGCGGAACACAAGTGTTGCTGCCATAGCATGTAGCTATCAAGAAGTAGTCAAAGCTTTTCACTTAGAAATGCTCCTAAAGTCGTTTGTATTATATCGACAGTACACCGTAGGATAATTTGGCAAATAACTGTCTAAACATGCATACACAAGGCATTTTGGAGGTATTCACTAATAGCTTAGCTATCCCTGAGTCTTAATGCTAAACTATAGAACTATCATATTCAGTTAACATTAGTTTACAGTTCAGAACCGCAAACACAAATCCTTGTGTAATTGACCACCTGCACAAGAACTTGCTCACCAAAACGCGAGTGACAGTCTGGAATTTGTACAACTGGATGATGGATAGCTGGTAAGTGAGGCTAATATCAACAATGCGAGCATACAATGTCATGCATACATTGACAACCGATTGACGATACAAACAAGACTATTATAACGTAAACAGCACGTTAACCACAGCTTTATATAGGTTGACAACACACCACCGTGTTTATTAGATATTATAAGTGTGAAGACAGGTGAGTCATCCACTTGTTATTTATGTTGATAGAGTGTTTTGCACTCTTCCCACAGCACTGAGCCAGCTCGGGCCATCAAGGCAATTGACAAACATTCAGTACACCAAATCTGCTCTGGTCAAGTTGTTCTGACTCTTGCCACAGCTGTAAAAGAGTTGGTAGAGAACAGCATCGATGCAGGTTCCACCAATGTCGGTATGAAACCACAATACCATAATGTGGCTATAATGACTAGAGCTGTTCCATTACATTTTCAATGTTAATTTCCAATGATGTTTTATATTACCTAAAACCTTATGTGTTTTTGATCCCCGTGTCTCTGCAGAGGTCAAACTGAAAGAAAATGGAGCGGAGTTGGTGGAGGTATCAGACAATGGCAGTGGAGTAGAGGAGGCAAATTTCGAAGGCCTAAGTGAGACAGTGATAACAATCCCAGACATTTCTTATAGCTTTCAATGAAATGCAGATTTTGTAAGTTGACTGAATTTTGACTGTTTTCACAGCGTTGAAGCACCACACATCCAAGCTGCGCGACTTCTCAGACCTCATCCATGTGGAGACCTTTGGTTTCCGTGGGGAGGCCCTGAGCTCTCTCTGTGCTCTCAGGTGTGTGCTGGACTGCAGGACCTCACAGTATACCCAGTTTAAAGCCTTTAAGATGCTTGTACATCCAGTTAGGCAACCCAGATCTGGGCAATTCGGCCAATATATTTTAGAATAAAAGGCACTGAACACGAAAGGCATGAATGAATGAATGAATGAATGAATGAATGAATGAATGAACGATTGAATGAATGACACTGTCTGAACATCTTTGTCACAGAATGTAAAAAAAAAATATATATGTGGTAGAGTTTTCAATTCTCTTCCTTCTTGCTTCCTTTCCTGCCAGTGACATAAGTGTGGTGACGTGTCACAAAACTGCCCAGGTGGGCACACGGCTCGTATTCGACAACAATGGTCGCCTGGCCCAGCAATCGCCCCATCCCCGCCAGCAGGGCACCACAATCAGCCTGCAGCAGCTCTTTTACACTCTACCTGTTCGACATAAAGAGTTCCAACGCAACATTAAAAAGGTATGAAGTTTATCATGAAAAGGGGTGCGTGCCTGAGATAACAACAGCTGTGTCAGGGGTTTTCTGTGAGTGTGTCTGTAATATTCCTTTAAATTCAAAGCAAATGTTTCATGTGCAATTGGTTTAACTTTAGGTTGGATCTCAACCAACTGTTTGGTTGCTTGGTGTGTTTTCAGGAATATGCAAAGATGATGCATGTGCTGCAGTCCTACTGCATCATCTCCACGGGTGTTCGTATCACCTGCACAAACCAGGTGGGTCAGGGCAAACGCAACACTGTGCTTTGCACCAGTGGAAGCAACAGCATGAAGGACAACATTGGAGCTGTGTTTGGACCCAAACAGGTTAGCTGATTTGACCAATAAGACAGTGTATGTATTCATTGTCTTCAATAGAGTTACCTTTCTGTGTACTATTATGTACTAAATAGTAATAGTGAATGTTGGACTTTGCACGTTTGTGTGAGGATAAACATTTATGGTGTGTAATGCGGCTTGGCCATTCCTCTGCAGCTACAGACCCTGATTCCATTTCAGCAGCACTCCCCGACTGACTCAGTGAAGGAGGACTATGGGCTCAGTGGAACAGAGATGCCCAAAGAACTCTTCACGTGAGTTTCGATTGTAATTTGGATTGTGCTATTGGATGTTACTTTTCAGTTTAAGTAGATATGAGTTTCTAATATATCATCTCCTCATCAATTCACCCTTCGCTAAGTCCCGCCCTCCTTAGTTACTGTTGCTATGTCTGACAAGCTTTAGCACCCTGCACGTCTATTACATAGGGGGAGAACCGAGACTTTTCAATGAAATGTAATTTACAAAGACATCGTACCACACTGAAAGCTAATATTTTGTCACTAGCAACCTACATCTGTCCTCTGTCAAATACAGTTGGAATTTTATCTCTGAACAAAACCGTTCATGAGTTATTTAAGCAAAAGTCGAATGTGCGTTTTGTTTCATTCGACTCTCCTGGCCAGAATGAATGGAACAGGCATGGGGGACGAAAGAAACATACCATTTAAGCTATGTACTTCACACAACTTCAATATTTGACAACATATCATGAATGGTACTTTAAATAGGTGTTATTTTAAATAGATTGCTGATGGGCTATACATCTTGATGAACGTCTGTTAACAACTTCTTGCCGTTATCGTGAAGCGTGTATCTCGCGGTTATGGAAATATCATGCAATATGCCATTTTTTACAGTTAGAACAATATGTGTTCCCAATTATATCATGTTTCTATAGTGTAACATGTTATTTCACTGTGTCTTTACGTGGGTTAGGGCACCACACATCCAAATAAGTGCCCTTCATGACCCACAGGCTTTCAGTCTCCACAGGTTAACATGGCAAAACTCGAAAAGCTTGTCAGACCTCCCGTGCCTAGTGACGGGTTGCTAAGCCACGATTGGCCTGTGGCGGTTTTCGGGTGTGGCTTAGCGAAGGGTGAATTGGTTAAGACATGTTTTTGCAAATTGTCGTTATATGTAATGCAAACTGTTGTTTAAACAGCTGACTTTCTATGCTTGTATTGCAGCATCTCTGGTTTTATATCCAGAGGTGACCATGGTGTGGGAAGGAGTTCAACAGATAGGCAGTTTTTCTATATTAACAAAAGACCCTGTGACCCCACAAAGGTGCTTACAAACATACAAACTCATTCTTTAAACATATTCTTATTTATTTGAACAGCTTATGACATATTAATGTCATTATAATGACTTGCATGTTTACATTTCAGGTCTCAAAGCTGGTAAATGAAGTTTATCATATGTACAACAGACATCAGTATCCATTTGTTGCTTTAAATATCACTGTTGCTTCAGGTAAATCTGAGTCTCATTTCCTTAAGTAGTAAACAAACAGTTTTATGGTCATATTGTTAAGAACTATTGACAGCTGAGGATGTCGGTTTAGCTGTTGACCTCTGCTCTTTTTTAGAATGTGTGGATGTGAATGTCACACCAGACAAGCGCCAGATCTTCCTTCAAGAAGAGAAGCTTTTGCTGGCTACCCTAAAGAGTTCACTGATTGCAATGTTTGAAACTGGTGTCAACAAGATCAGCCTCGTCAGCCACCCTGCACCCAGTATGCACTTCTATCAATCTTAAAAAAAGATATGTATATTTTACTACATATTTTATGAGTAAATAATTACAGTATATATCCTTTTCTATCAGGTGTATGCAGATTGGCTGAATCAGCTCATGCTGCTGAAAGCCACCAGACCACTGTTTCAGAGGATGTAAAAGAGGATGCTCCTGAAACTGCTCTGTCCAGCCCAAAGCCATCATCTCTCAACTTAGCAGGCTTAAAAGCTGCCTTCTCCAATCAGCAGTCTTCAGCCTCTACAGCAAATAAGAGTAACTGTAAAGAGGTTTGCAGTGGTCCAACTCAGAAGACCATGCAGTCTTTTTTCAGCTGCCCGGAAAAGACTACCTCTTTCAAAGCATGCAAGACATCCCCACTGAAATACAGTCCAAAAGACACATTCAAGTCCTCTTCTGAGAGGCGATCTGTGCTTGATGTCTACAAGTATGACAGACATTCAGAGAGCGAAGTGGATTCTGGTATGTCAGATCATTGTTCTACCACAGGAACACCAGACAGCCTGTGTTCCACCAAGTCAGAGTTAGACTCACCTGACATCCGTATTAAGACCGAGGTGGATGATGAGCTTGTGAATGTAGACTGTGCCGTGTCAGAAAACATGACCCAGGAACCACATCATTCAGGTCCGTCCAGCCCAGAGGCGAAGAAAGCCAGACGAGATGAGGACCCTTCCTCAGGAAGCTCAGCTTCAGACTCCAGGAGCATCACATCCTCCACCACTGATAAGCTTGATGCCCCTACAAAAGTTCAGAAGAAAAGCGTGACATTGCCATTCAGCATGAAGGAACTCTCTGGAAGAGTGCAGAGACTTCAAGAACAGAGGAAGGGGAACGGAGATGGAGGGCTGCTTTACCGGCGCTTCAGGGCAAAGATCAATCCAGGGGAGAACCAGTCTGCGGAGAATGAACTGAAGAAAGAGATTAGGTATTTAACAACACACACAATGTTTTATATTTTTCAATGTGTATCAGACTGTCCTGCATGTTGGAAAATGTCACAGTGTTTCTGCATGGTACACAAAAGTTAAGTTTACAAAAAAGTACTTTCTGGGCACACAGTGGGTATTTCACACTGGGGGGGGGGTCTACATCAATAGGAGCGTTTCTTCAATAGGAAGCTAAACCACACAATATTAACCCTGGCTTCTCTTTTCAGCAAAGACATGTTTAAGAAGATGGACATCATCGGGCAGTTCAATCTTGGCTTCATCATCACCAAAATGAATGCTGACCTTTTCATAGTGGACCAGCATGCCACTGATGAAAAGTACAACTTTGAGATGTTGCAGCAGCACACTGTGTTACAAGGACAGAAACTCATAGTGTGAGTGTTTCATATATCTTTCATGGTCTTATTCCTTTAAGAGTACAATCTAAGTTTGGTCTCATCGCTTTTAAAGGAACTGAAAAAAAGTCTCCTTTCATTCCACAGACCACAGAATCTTCAAATTACCGCTGTCAGTGAAACGGTGCTCATAGATAACCTTGAAATCTTCCGGAAAAATGGCTTTGACTTCCTGATTGATGAGGATGGTAGGAGCACAAGGCCACATGATGTTTTTATGTTTGTCTTTTCTTTGATGTTCTCTGCAAAGTTATCATGTTGTTGTTTTTTTATGTGTTTGTTTCCAGCACAAGTCATGCAGAGGGTGAAACTGGTGTCCCTCCCCACCAGTAAGAACTGGACCTTTGGCCCGAATGACATAGAGGAGCTCATCTTCATGCTGAGTGACAGTCCAGGGGTGATGTGCCGGCCTTCCCGGGTTAGGCAGATGTTTGCGTCCAGAGCTTGCCGCAAGTCGGTGAGTGAGGAGGATACAGAAGTAGAGACTTCAGGCATAGAGTAAAGCACCACCTACAACATTAGTATGCCATTATGTGGATGATTTGGGGAAAACCACAATATAGTCATTTAACAATTGATGTTTTTTTTTTTCATATTTGTGCTGCAGTCTCTTTAAATTCATATTAAGCAAATTCGTCTTCACTTGTTAAGTTTTAACATTTCTTTTGAAGTTTGTTTCATGGATAGAGCTATGGATATGATTATTTATTTAAACACATCCATTTACTTGTATGCACTCTTTGTTGTGATATGTTGCCAAAAATGTATCAATGCCATTTCCGTAGAGCAACATGAGCCTGCTCTAAGTGTGTGATTTGTTTTTTTGACATGTTGCTTCCTTCCTGTTAGGTAATGATTGGCACAGCTCTGAATATCAGTGAGATGAAGAAACTTGTGGGACACATGAGTGAGATTGAGCAACCATGGAATTGTCCTCATGGGCGACCTACCATGAGGCACTTGGCAAATCTGGACGTTATTTCACAGGACTGAAACTTCCGAAATACTAGTATTGTTTATTAAAACCCCTCAGACTGAAGTGCATTTTAGCATACTTTTGTGCAAAGGCCTTTTTGAACAATGTGTTTATAAAGTGCAGGTTTAATTTAAAGCTCTATCCTAGTAATTGTTTTAATAGTGGCATGGCCCTATATTGTGCAGGAATGTTCAGTTTGAACACGTAGTCCCACAATAGCCAAATATTTGGCAGATTTATTCAATGTACATATGTTTGTCTTGAGTGTAGTTTTGTACTTTTAAACTACGTGTAATAAAGACATTTTAAAACATTTCTATTCAGTTCTGTTCATCTTCCCAATTCACTATAAAACGCTGTTTGGCACTTAGCTGTCGCCGTAGAGGAGGGAACACCTTAGCAACTCAAAGTTGTTACTGTTGTCAAGTTACCCTTTTCGCTAGATTTCGCTATTTAGACTAGAACAGTAAATGGCGAAAGGAGATAAAAAGAATAAAGAACCAGAAAAGACGCTAGAGGCATCGTTAGGTAGTTTGAACGCCTACACGGCAAGCGCTGGATATGATCCAGTGATGCAAACTGACGATTTGACAGCAGAGCAGGAGAATGAGTTTGCCTCAGCACCAGTCCTGTCACAATCACAACTTATCGCAGAGCAAGAAGGAAAAGCTACCCTGGTCAACACAATTATTAAAAGGTTGGCTGTTTTTTCTTTTTCTTAATAGACCACCGTATTCTACATAAGATCTTGTGTCTTTGTTAATGTGTGGCCTGATCATGGCAAAAATGTCAATTGACAGATATGAAGGTGAAAACGTTAATGGCCTGTTCATCGGCAACGGGGTCGCACATTTCCATGGAGGCCATGTTTACAAGGTATTAAGTTATCTCCATGGTTATCTCTTTAGCTACATTATTAAATCTCGATCCAGATCACAGATACACAATCCATTTCCTCAGGGTTTCTTTTCAGATGGACTAATGCATGGGCGTGGCATCTACATATGGGCAGATGGAGTCAAATATGAGGTAGAACTAGGCTTAATGCACTCAAAAGCTGGCTTTAAACTGTAGCTAAACTTACTATGACTATAACAGAATATTATGAATAGCCTTCATTTTTTATTACAAAGTTATTGTATGAGTTTATGTTCTATCTTGAAAATAATAGGCCTACATTAATGTTATAATGATAGTTTTATGTTTGTACAGGGAGACTTCGTTTCAAATGTCCCCATGGGTCATGGGACCTACACATGGCTGGACGGAAGCTGTTATGAAGGTGAGGTGTTCAATGGAATTCGTCATGGAATCGGAACGTACAAATGTGGCAAAACCTCTGTAACATACAGAGGACAGTGGCACCACGGGCAGCGGCATGGCAAGGTAAAGGAATTCAGCACAAGCAAGGAGGCCATTTACATGATTTACACTGATACATCTGGCTGTGGAACCTGCCTTCCATAGCAAGTTTGATTTTATTCTGCAAATTTTACTCTATGATAGAGTTCTATTAATAACAATAGTATACTAGACTGTGTTTAGATTTGGCCATCTTAAGGAGTCACTCACTCTACATATCCAATGCATCTGCAGATACTGTCATGGTCATGGTAGTTACAATTCTTTTGTTGAAAACAGGGTATAATGTACTACAACCAGGAGGTGACCTCATGGTATGAAGGAGACTGGTTCAACAACAGCAGGGAAGGATGGGGAGTGCGTTGGTATGCATATGCATATGATTCCCTGGAGCGCTTATTATGCAAAGCCACCGTATTAAAAAGATCTTATTTCCATCAGTCTGTTTCCCCATGATCTTGTGCAGTTACCCATCTGGAAACCTTTATGAGGGTCAGTGGAAGAACAACATCAGACATGGACAGGGGCGGATGAGGTGGCTGCAGCTCGGGCAACAGTACAATGGATCATGGGAAAATGGCATTCAGGTCTGACTCAGCATGAGATAAGATAACACACGTCATTCAGTTTTGTCTTACTCTGACTAGTGTACATACAGAACAAAATACATTGCACATGGGTTGAAGTAAACCATGTAAGACTTCTTCTATGCACACAAAAGGTTTATTTGTTCACAAATGTGGTAAAAAATCTGTATTAGCAAAACTGGTGAAGTACTCACTTTCACAGATTTCAAAAAGATTGGGGGGGGGGGGGTCAGAGAAATCAGCTTTTTGTGTGTATAGAAGAAATATCAAATACATTCATAATTAATGGGAGTGAAGAAAAGCTTCTTAGAAAAAGTCACAATGATCTTGTTATTGTAAAAAGCAGAGAACAGAGATAATTCAACATCATATCATTAAGTAAACAAACGTATCATATCATTGAACTAACAAACTAACCTTGCCTGTTTCCATTTGCTTTTCGCTGTTGTGCAGCATGGGGAGGGCACACACACGTGGTATCTAAGGAGAGTCCCTGGCACCCAGTACCCGCTGAGGAATAAGTACACAGGTGGCTTTGTGCAGGGGCTGCGTCACGGTCAAGGCACCTTCTACTATGCAAGTGGAGCTGTGTACAAGGGCGAGTGGAAGTCTAACAAAAAACATGGCCAGGTTAATAGTCATAATATCTGTATAGGTCAACTGTAAGGTGATATAAGATTGGATTGCACTATGTGCATGTTAAATGCGCTTTAAAAATAAATCTGACTTGACTTGACTTGATAAACACAATATAAATATGAACCATCTGGATGTACACAGTATGGATCAGTTGCTGCTCCTGTTTCTTTTACACCTTTCCATGTTCATGTCATATACCAATGAAATTTGTCTGGGTTTAAACATCGCAGGGCAAGTTTATATTCAAAAATGGGCGCATATTTGAAGGGGAGTTTATTGATGATTATATGGCAGAGTTCCCCTCATTTTGTATCGATGGCCTCAAAACCCCTGACCTAAGTGGGATCCGGACACACACTCCCACCTCCTGTGAAGGTCAGTCTAAAATAAAACTTACTTTCAGAAATGACAACCTCAGAGCACCATATGCATGTGCTGTAATTGGATGTTGTCTTCTGTAGATGGTCCGAGACCAGCGGTGGATTGCTCTGGTTGGACCTCAGTGCTTGGGCCGGACATGACTCTTGAAATCCACACACTGCTGGACAGACTCCCTGAGGCTCACAGAGATTTAGAAATCAAACAGGTCAGCACAATCTTCATCTCCCCCAAACCCAACCACAGCTCCATCACTGCAACCTAATGGTGTTCCAACCTTTTACATTACATTACATTACATTACATTTGGCTGAAGCTTTTTAACCCCAAAGCGACTCCCAATAGGGAAACAATCAAGGTAGAGTGCGATAAGAACAAGTTAGCAATGAGTGCTACTTCCATGTAGTCAAATGGCATTTCTAGTCAGGTGGTAAGTGTTAGAATAGTCAGCTAGTCAGGAGGGTGTTACTGTAATCAAGTTGTGAGATGACTATGGCCTTTACCAGGAGTTGGGTGGCATAATGAGTCAGGTAAGGCCTAACCTATCCCTAGATTTATTTTGTATTCCACACTGTCAACAGAGTTAATATACAGAGACTGAATGTAGATTGGTTGTATGTTTTTCACAAAAACGTGTCAATCAAAGGGGTAAAAAATGAGTTGTGAGGAATTCTATTCGTAAACTGTATGAAATAAGTTTTCAACAAAGATGATCTTGTTGAAGAGCTTGACAATTGGTGTTCTGCTTAAAATAATTAACTGGTATAGGAGAGCTTGCTTGGTTTCATTGATAACATGGTGTCAGTGACATGCCAATTTGTGTGTGTGTGTGTGTGTTTGTATCAGGTGGAGTTTGCCGTGCTGCGGCACATCTCTGAGCTTCGTGCCATCTATGGTTTCTACAGCTGCCTGGGCCTCGGCGAGTCGCCGGACAACACCTTCCTGCTGACGCGCCTGCAGCTGTGGCGCATGCTCATGGACTGTAACATGCACCTGCAGGGCGTCACCCTGGCCCAGATGGACCGGCTCGTCAGTGGAGGTGAGGGAAACAAGTTAAAGTGATCTCGTATAGCAGAAGCTCATTATTACATTATTATCAGTATAGCTCATTTTTTTAAGTGCACATACCTCAACTTTTGCTTCAATCTGTTTAAAATACAGGGGATATCCCACCTGAGGAGATTCACTCTCCTTTCTCCACCATGTTGCTTAGGACCTTCGTAAGCTCTTTAGTCATCCTGGCATTTCACATGTACCATAAGAAAGTTGGGTAAGCAGTTTAGCACAAAGCTACAAGTCTGCTTTTGAAATTGCCTCTTTTTGTATTGCACTGTATGACCTCATATCTACCTCCAGATCATCCAGTAATGGAATCATTGTTGCATGCTTCTCCAAGCTGATGAGAGAAAACATTATCCCTAACGCAAAACAAGTCAAAGGTACTCTAAGCATTCCAAGTTATGTGTGCACATAAGTAGGCTCTTAATTACCATAAACATGTACGTATTGTGGCAGTCATGCACCCTTGTAATCTATATAATCTATGCAGGTCTTCTATTCCGGGACTCAATGCGAGCAGTGATTGCTATGAATTATATCGATAAAAGCTGGGAGATTCACCAGGCCTTCTGTCAATTCAACTCAATCACACACCTTGACAAAACCATGACTATGAGGCAGTTCATATGGATGTTTCAGGTAACAAAGCTGATTGCGCTGTCCTCTGTGAGAAAACAATTATCATGAATGTTTATGACCCCCAAATGGGAAATCTACCGTGGAATCCTCTCTCCACAGGATCTTGACCTGTCTGACAGTGTTCTGACACCTAGGACAGTCTTGCAGATCCTGTCTCTGGAGAATCCATCGGTCTACGGTGACTCCCATAGTAATTTGGATATAGAGGTGATCTCCATGTCTCCAAGCGACTTTTTGAATTTGACAAGACACTAGATATTTCCAGACTGACATTAATATCTTCTTTATTACACTGCCCTCTGTGAATCTATACTGACTGTGCTTGCCGTGTCATCCTTATGAGGAACAAGCAGTGCTTACATGTTTGTGCTCCGGGCCCCACAGATGGTTTTCCTGGAGTTCTACGAGGCGTTACTGGGCTGTGCTGAAGTGAAGAGCCAGAGGGTCGTGCAGTCGTCAGCAGAGAGCCTGAGTGCGGCCACAAGCTCAGTGGCCGCACCGGATGGAGGGACCAGTCTACGGACCCCCCAGTGCCCCTCACCTCTGGTCAATAAAACTCTCATTACAACTTTTGTGAAGATTATCATTATACAGTGTGTGTGTGTGTATATATATATATATATATATATATATATATATATATATGTTTTTTTTTTTATGTAAAGCAATTTGGTACAATGCTGTTGCTTTTAAATGTGCTATAAAAATAAATGGACTTGACTATATAATTTATAGCTATAGTATGTTATTCAGGTGGTATTGGCTAGAGACAAATTAGATAACATATCTAATCCAAATCCACTCCTACCATGCTCAATACAGCAGTACATAATTACTTTCAGTAATATCTTCATAAAAGTTTAAGATCCAGTCTGTTACCTAATACTGAATACTGTCTGTTTCCAGGTTGGATCAGTGCTGAAGTCCTCAAACCAAACATCAGCTGAGGGGAGCAGCACTAAATCAATGAAGGTGTGTTTCACACTCCATGAGGAAGATAGGGTTCATTGGAGAGGCCTTTGACAATCTCAACTTGTTGTCTTTCTCAGGTGAGAAAATCCAAAGAGAGAGACACCCCTTGCACACCTGAGGTGATGGCTTGCAGACAGAGCCCAGCAGGTCCGTCACAAACCCAGTAAACGCATCTCAACATTTCAGTGCAACAACCCAAAATTATTTGTATACATTCTTCTTCTTGGCTGTTCTCCCTCCAAGATTTGACCAGACCAGGGACCAGTAGCCGTGCAGAGACAGGCCACTGTGAGGCTGAACTGGTCTCGGACACCCTGGTCCAGTCCATGGCAGCTCTGGATCCTAAAGGTCTTTATCCCTCTCCAGCACAGCCTAGGGTGTAGACCACAATTGTTTGTAACCATTTTTTTTCAGTGGAAATGGAAGTTGAGGTTTTAACAGTCAATATACTTACTATAAGTACTGTTCAGTCCTTCAAAGACAAACTGAAAGATACTTTTACAGTTTTGGGTATGTTTCTTCAAAGTTTTTTTTAAAGACCCTTTAATTTATTAGCCAGGTTTACTTTTCAAAACTCATTATGGCACTATGTTTTTTTATATAATAATGAAATGCCATACTCTTCATAAGGCCTTGGTAGCATGTGTTGTTTGCTTGTTTGTAAACAACTTCCCTGAGGCAGTGGCCTGAGATATGATGGACTATAAAAGGTAGAGGTGTTTGTTTCCAGAGCCTCTACTGCTGGGGGGCACTGATGGCGGCGAGCTGGAGAGCTGGATTCACTGGATACACCATTTCTTCAGCAAGAGCTTCTTCTCCGCCTATGAGCACATGCTGCTGCTGAGGAGGGAGGTGGAGGAGGAGATGCTCAGGGAGGCGGCCAGTACACAGACCGCTCTCGCAAAGGCCAAAAAGGCAGCCAGGTACAGCCAGAGTAATCGTAATAATAAATGGCAGCTCTTGTGTTGAAGTTGAATCGGTATAGTACGCTAAAGAGCTGGTCCACCTACGATACAGTATGTTGGTTGCCAGCATGTGGTGCTTTAAGCAAGTAAATCCACTTTCTGATATCTTCAATTAAAGCAATTTGATTAAAGTATGACTTAAGACCTGGGAAAGACAATAAATGCATCTTGGCAGTAATGTATTCCATTACAGCAGTGGTCCCCAAACTTTTTCTTCCGAGGGCCAGCTCACTATGCCTGGCTCCAAGAGAGGGCCAGAGACTTGGAGTAGTTCTATATCAGTAACCATAAATAGCTTAGTGCTGTGAACAGCAGTCTACCTTGGTTGAATATTCTATTACATTTAATCATAGGCTATTGCAATTTAATACCATTGTTAGCCGTGTTTATATTATCATGCCATATCAGTGTAAAATTAAATAATACTAATAAAAAAACATTTGCATTCCCAAAAGTATTAGCAGGAGTCCCAAAAGTATATTATTAAAAATGTGTGAATTCTGAATTCTGTGTCTTTGCATACACAGCTCAAGTTGTGAATATCCTACAAATGATTTAAAGTTCTCAAACTATGAGAATTTTATGAAGTACTGAAGTGGTCTGAAATGACCACCATTCTAACTTTCGGTCACCTGATGAGAACTTTGTGAACTCTTTGTACATTTGAACGAGTGAATAAAAAATAGAAATAATTATCCCAGAAAGATGACTTGAATAGAAGTTAGTTATTAACAATTCATTGATAAACTTTTAAAATACTTCGAGCACTGATGCAGTCAGCATAGGCCTCTCACATTGTTTGCAGGTAGCCTACATTTTATTCCGTTTTCGATGGCAAACGCAAAACAGCGCCAAAACAACCACCGGTGGACAAAAAGAGTATTACATGTGTACTGTTTGACTCGCCATAGAGAATAAATGGGGGAAATTGCGGAGGTTTTAGTTTGACGATGTTGTACTCCCGTGCGGGCCGGATGCTATATACTAAGGACATGTCTTGGGGGACCACCCAAAATGAGGTGGCGGGCCGTAGTTTGGGGACCACTGCATTACAGCATAATTTAGTGGAGTAGCATGTTTGGCGTTCACAACTTTCAGAAGTACATTTTTCTTGACCTGCACAATTGAGATATCAGCTCAAACTGCTTCTCGACCTTCTTTGTGTCAATAAACAGGGACAGAAGCTCCTATATGGTTATTATTCTTATTTGAAAATTCAATATGTGCTTTTTTGTTTTTAAAAGTGGTTGTGGATCTCCATGCTAACACCTCTATGGCTGCGTTGCAGGCTACGGGAGCAGTGGGAGGCAGAAGAGAGGCGCAAGGAGGAAGAGGAGGATGAAGAGGCTGAGAGAGCGGAGGCCCAGGAGGAAGACCACGCCATCGCCTCAGCGCTGACCACCCCTGTGGCCTCCGCCACCTCCATTGGCCTGTCGAAACACTCCCCGAGCAGCGGCAGCCGCAAGAAGAAGAAATGAGACCACAACGTCACTGGAGAAACTAAGTGTTTATTTAAACCAGTCAAATAGCAATGAAGTAAAAAAAAATGTATATATAAAACAAAATATTTTTCTTTTGTCGCTAGTTGTGAGTTGGTGGGGTAAAGGACATCAGGTCATTCTCACATAATGCCCGAGGCACGCAGTCCTTCAACTCAACAGGGGTGAAGAGTAACAGGTTTGACTGAACTGACTGCAAGGCAGAAAACAGACAACAATGCATTTATTTTAAAAAGTTACTTCATCTATGATCAAATATGACACTAACAAATCAAATATGACACATGAAAATATAGGACTAAAAGGAAATCCCTAATGCTATCCACAAGTCTCCTTGGGGTGCTGCTGTAAAGAAGAAAACGGGTAAACCTTCCCGTGAGGCGGTGGAAGTAGCATACCTGCGGTCTTCTGTGTGCTAGTTAGCGAAGAGGCTAATCGGGTTATTATTTACTGTGTAGAGTCGCAAACCTTTATGAGAGATGTTACGGAGCTCAGTGACAACATGTGCCGTTTGTGGTTGTACATATAACTGGACTACACTAATACATTTTCTTTTTTTTTTACTAAAACTAAATCGGTGTTCCTGCCGACGATGGTATAGTTTCCATCTCCTCCCAAAAGACGACAAATCAAAAAGAATATGTCTGAAGAACTTAGACTTAAAAAAGCCCCCCCTACACATCCCATCCGTTATACTGAGAAGCGGATGTTGCCAAGACACTAGCTATTTCCAAATTGACATCTTCTTTATTACACTTATTACGCAAGGCCTCAATGGATGTAGGAAACTTGTGGATAGAAAAGTGAATAAATAATGAAAAAGAAAGGTGAAGATTGACTAGTGATTAATATTAACCTGTTCCATCTGTGAGGTGAAGAGTGGGGACATCCTTGGTAGTGCTGGGTGGGGGTGGGGGGTGAGGAGGAGTGAAGAGAGTGAAGGTGTTAGATTCTAAAACAGCTTCAACACCATTATAAACCAAACCAGTTCAGCTAACACCACAAAGGACTAGCTGTGATTCTGATGTTAAAGGAGCCGTGTGAAACTCTGTAGGCTTTGAATGGTCTTGAACGGTCTTGAACACAGACACACAACACTCCTCCGTTGACTTTGTCTATCTTCAGTTAATATTTGACCAACACAGAATAAAGGCCATTTTTGACATTACATCAAAATGGATGTTTCTTCACATTCTGTTGATCATTCATTGTTGAATGTTGTAAACCAGAAAAACACTCCACACCTTCAACCCAAGATACTCTAGTTGTGTCAATCATATACCGGTTGGGGTCTGCAGTAGAGCGTCCTGCCTCTTGACCTCTGGGCTCTCCATCTCGGCGTCCACTGCCATGGGGGAGAAGGTCTCTGAGGGGGCACTAGGAGACAGGCTCACCCGCGCGGTGGGCTGGAGGTAGCGCTCAAAGTCCAGCCCAGGAACATCCTGTGTCCATCCACACAAACCCTCAGGAAATTATTAACTTGACACTCAGCCACATCCCAAAAAATGTAAAGATCTAAACGTATCTAGTCTTTTATTGTGCTTCTCCTCCATCTAAAGAGTAACAATCTTTAAAGGGAGGGTCTTCAATGATTTATGAAATGTTAACTGTTCAGAGATGATAAATCCCTCACCTCTGTGCAAGACGTCTCCGGAGTCGCACTCATGTCAACATCTGCAAGAATGCTGAGAAAGAGAGCCGACATTAGATTACATTTCCCACTGGGTTGCTTTACACGTTCAGTTAATCAGCCTCCTTCCTACTTCCAATCCTAGGTCCCAGAGGAATAACAGGGGTCCCTTACCTCACAGCTCCTGCTGGGCTGGCGTGGCTGTCGACTGTGGGGAGACGCTGCTCTGCGTCGGGGGAGGAGACCAGCAGGCTGGGGTGGAGGCTGGGGGCAACTTCTGACGTCGAGCGAGGGGATCCGTCTGTGTCCGGGGCCTGGGGACTGAGCCGCGACAAGCCGGCAGGACACGAGCGCTCCGGGGAGAAGCTCAGGGCCAGGCTGGTTGGGTCCGGACTGTGAGAGGAGGAGGCGGCGGCGGCGGCGGCTGGAGGGACGCTTGGCTGAGGGGTGCGGGCCGGGGACGGGTTGGGCAGACGTGCTGGGGTGGTGACGGGGGTTACGCGGGGGAAAGGAGAGGCGTGGACGGGGAGGGTGGAGCGCCGGTGCCTGCTGGGGGTCATGAGCGGGGAGGCAGCGGGGGTCGCGCTCAGCCGGGATGCTCCTAGGTAGAGGCAACCAGCAGACATTTCCAAAAACATTCATTTTATTTTCTTATAGACAATCCTCGGAAGAGGGCACAGAACACTGTGGCTATTTTGTCAGAGTCCATCACAACTTACAAGCTTTGTTATACAACTATGAACGAAGTGAGATCAAATAATAATAAATAACAACTAATTCAAAAAAAAAAAAAGTTAGACACCGTAAGAGATGCCTGGTTCCCTTACCAGCTGTCTTCAGTGGGCTCTCAACCTGGAAGAAGCCTCCATTGAACACCACAATGTCTGCGGGTCGAAGTTTAGACGGGGTGTCCAAGGCAGGGGTGCTGTCCAGAACACTGGCCGCTGCCTGCGCTGCCTTCTCTGCCTCGGCCTGCTGCTGCTTGGCCTTCATGGCTGCTTTGATGGCAGCGAGGCGACTCTTGGCTGCTGCGTTACCTGCAGCACCTGCAGCCGGCCTGCCAGCGGCACCTGCTATAGGGGGTTTCTGTGGGGAGACAAATGGAGCCTCAATTAACTAACGGTGCTTACACACAGTTGCATTCCGTCAACGCATGCCAGTGGGTGTTCCCGGCGACCGGGGTGTGTAGCCTACTATGCAAATGCCTTGAAGTAGGCCTAGAACCGTAATTTGATTGGCTGGCGTCATCCGTTGCTCTCCGTCGGTGCAGCAAAAGTTGAACTTTGACGCAAGCGACGGGAGCAACGCGACGCAACGGATCCACAATTCAGTTCGGCAACGGATGACGTAAGCCCATATAAAGTGGATGGGATGCGTCTCAAGCACTGCACTGCACCGCACGCAACTGTGTGTGGGAGCCGTAAGGCTAATTTAATACCTCTGCAAAATCAATTGGCTAATTCAATTTATGCCAGTACCAAGGTGGGACACAAGCAGGTTACTTCCCAAAGCAGCCTCACCTTAACAAGCTTCTTCTGCCGTGGTGCTGGTTTGCTCTCCTCTGTCCAGCCCCGTCCCTCTGCTTCCTTCAAAGCTTTGAACTTCCGGTCAACGTCCTCCACCTGGAAGTACACCATGTCCCAGAATCCCTGGAGGTCGGTGCAGGTGGTGATCTTCTCGCCGCGGCCAAACTCGCAGTCGTCCACCAGACCACTGAACTGACCGAAGCGCTCCTTTATCAGGAGCCGGGCCTGTCCCACCGCTGTCCGCATGCGCTCTCTCACTGATGGGCACAGGAGGAAACATTTGCATGTGTTCACTGAATCAATTCAGTATTTCACCTATTGAGTCATTTCCACACAAATTCACTTCTCAATCTCCATACTCACTTTCTTCTGGGATGGAGGAGTCCTCAAAGTGCACTTCCCATTGTTCTGAGAGTTCTGTTAACCTCTGAGTCTCACTGACCATCACAGCCCTGAAATAAAGAGTTCAGTTACATTAGTTATAACAGCCTGAGCAATGCCACCAAAATTCACAAGTTTATCTTACTGTTGTAGGACTCATTGTTTGTTATGTTTCTGTTCAGAATGGAGCCTAACCAACCTAACCATTTACCATGTAAGCAATTCAGGCAGCAGCAAAAGTCTACGGAATCACTGTACAAGATCAGAGTTTACTAAAACAAATCGACATTCTGACTACCAGCACATGTACACCTCACAAAAGTGAACAAGTGACAAAGCGACTGGGGTCAAGTTCAATTGCTTTGTGTTCGTATTTTCAACCGAAGTTACACCACAACTGGACCCAATAAAAGAAAACACTGTGTAGATTGACTGCACCCTACATGCAAGTCAGTGTTTGAACAGGTCACAACAGCAAAATCCTAAGCGTGATGCTCCATATATGAACCCTTTTCACAGCACAAACACTACCTGGGTGCATCCAATGAGTGCCCTGACTGAGACCCACCTGAAGTAGGGGACTCCATGCTGTTCCTCCTGCTGGTCAGAAGGAGGCGCTGCAGACCCACAGTCAGCTGCTGCTGCAGCAGTAGCACCATCAGAGCAGGGAGGTGGGGGGGAGGAGGAGGAGGAGAGAGGCTGAGAGGAGGCAGGAGGTGGTGAGGCAGTGGATACAGGTGAGATGGAGGAGGTCGGGATGCTGGGAGGAGGAGAGGAGGGAGCAGAAGGAGGGTCCATGGGCACGTCCGCCTCCAGTTGGGCTTCAAAGCTGTGGATATGGAGAGAACGTAATGTTACATCTAGGGCTGTAACTATTAAAGCCATCGCCAAGAATTTTGGTAATCCATTAATTGGTTTGAGCAATTAATAATATAAAACACCACATTTGAGGACGTAAACTTTGGCTTTCAAAAAACACTGATCAACAAGCTGGGAGCCACTTGAAGCCTTATATAGAAATTATGATAATGATTGAAGTGAACAGAGTGGAGCGCTGCTGTATGACAGGGAGGCGGGTACCTGGGGGCAGTGACTGCGCTGGCTTTGTCGGGGGACGGTGGGGCAGGCTGGAGCATCGGGAGGCCTACGGGGGCCTGGAACATAAAGCCCTCGGGGGCAAAGGAGGAGGGAGCCACGGATTCGGCCTCCGTCTGGACAGGGTCCTCCTCTGGGGCAGTCACTGGCTGAGGTGCAGGGGGGTCCACAGGGCAACTCTCCTCTTCCTAAATATGGATGGAAAGTTGTTTATTCATTCATTATTATTTATTACATCGGATTTTACATCAAACATAAAAAAATACTAATCAAAATTGTCATCATTTTAAACACTTAGGGGAAAGCCGTAGGTTCTCACCTTTTTCTCATCACTCTGTATCATTTCGTTTGTGTCCTCTGTGGAAAAAGGATCAAACAATGAAGTTAATGTATAGACAGCACACACACACACGCACGCGCACGCGCACACGCACACGCACACACCTAATGAACCTATGGCAGTCTGTACGGACCAGAGGTGGTCAATGGGTCCGGTCAGTGGTTAGTTACCTTTTGGCTCCTTCTCCTGACCTGCAGATGGCACTTTCTGCTGCTTCACCGTGGATCTTGTTTTAGAATTGCTTCTGGTTTTCAAATCTTAATACAAAATAAAATGTACATTTTTATATGAAACTATTACCGCTTTTACTCAATACAAAGTTAAAGTACATCTGGATTACATAAGGCAAACTGCTTTGAGTAAACACCTGATGTAGGCTTGGCTGCTGCCCTTGTTGGTCTGGTGGTTCTTGTGACAGATTCAACTGAAGAACAGAAAACACCCAAATGTCAGAAATACGTAGGAAACCAAAGGTATGTACTTCTTTGTAATAAATAAATAAAAACAAACAAACAAAAAAGGGCCACATCAAACCTGCTGCAGCTTTAGGCTTGGTCACGGCGGTCGTCGCTGCAACTGGAGGAACCCTCGTCTGTCCCCTGGTGCTGAGAGGCCTCCTGACCACTGGCTCTGTGTGTGGACAGAGAAGCAAAAGAGTTTTAAGGAGATGAAATGAGCACACAACATGCAGACATATGCCGTCATCACGTCATCAGCTGAAGGCATGATGCACTATAAAAGCCAGGACATGTATAAAGAGTCTTTCCTGGCTTACCTTTCTTTGGCGCAGACTTCTGGGTTGCAGTCTGTAAGGTTTGGAAGAGAACAAATGAGGCTCAATCAGTAAATGGGTGGTAACGGGTGGGGGACAGTGGAACCAGTAGAGTGAGATGCTAACAACCGCAAGGCTCTATTGTTTACTGCCATGAGGCATACTGCCTGAGAGTATAAATGACTAGAGAGAGTGGAGAGCTTTGTTTGCAATCACTAGATTGTTTTTTATTTACCTTCTGCTGCAGTGGCTGAAGAGGAGTCTGCTGTGGTTGCTTCATAGATCGAGTGACGCGTGTGGACAGCACTGGCTCAGGGTTCTGCTTTTGGACAGAACGAGGGCCATGATGAGCGACACAGATTTATTCACCAACATCACAAGACCATAAAATAGACTGAAACCACAAGGGGGCATGTCTTTGTGGGACGCAATCTGTCCCACAAAGACATGCCCCTTCCTCAGTTTAAGGTCAGGGACAATGTTCCTTTTCAGAGCCACATAATCAAATAGGAAAGGGCCTATTCCATAAGCTACTAAAGTGTAAGCTCCTCTTTATCAGGTTATACAGCACAGCATGTACAGGACAGCAGCACTCACCTTTGCTTTAGTGGGGGCTTGTGAGTTGGCAAATGCAGGCTGCCTGTGCTGGTAGAGGCCACATTTAAACACGCCTTTCTTTTCCTTCTCCCGGCGCTCTTTCTCCTTCTGGAGTTCCTTGGCTTCCTTGTACCGAGCAAGCATCTTCTTCCTCTCCTCTACAGCACTGTTAGCATCTACTGGAAAGCAAATCATTGACATTGGAAACAATTGAATGGTTGGAGGTTTCTGCAAGATTTATCATCACATGTTTAGTCTTTTCACAATCAATCAAACCTGTTTGGGGGCCTTTCCACAATCTATTGTTCCCTGAAGAGGTTGTGTCATGTTTGTAAACAAAGATGCCCATCTTGAATAATAGGTTAGATTGAAATCAACCAGGTATTTTAAATATCGGCATGATACCTATATAGACTATTGCAACTTTCTTATATTTAAAATCAGTGAATAACATGAAGAAACTTCACTGAATTTTGTTGCACAAAGGTTCTGTTTGTGACTTCTGCAATTACATTATATGGACTCCATAATGTCTGCCAGGCTATACACTAACTATGAAACTATTCTGAATAAGTACTGTGGAAAAAACAGCAATAAATGGCAATAAAATTGCAGACTGTCCTGGTCTTGAAATGGAGGAGGGCGAGGTTCACCTGGTTTCAGTGCTTTGGTTTTAGCCACCTTCTCTTCAAGAACTGCAACTGACTTCTCCAGTATGGAAATATCTTGCTCTTGCAAGTCTTCCAGCTGCCTGCGAAGGTTGTGAACTTTCGTGCGGTTCTCCTTCTGGGACTGGGACCGCCTGCGGGACATCTTCACTCTCAGCATAGACACGCTGTTGTCCCGCTGGTGCAGGAATGCAAAGCGAGACTCCATCCTAAAGGCGATAAACATTACATGGTATGAATACTACTGTGTAAAATAACCGCAATCTGGAACAGAGCTCTGTGGCACACTGCAGGACCGAGAGTCAATACATTTGTAACAGAAATCCACAATGTTGTGACATGGTCCACCCTGGCTTAGCTTATTTTGCTTTCCACAATTTGAAGTGAAGAAGACAGGGAAAACACACCAGTATCACCAGACATTGTGGAAATCAGAGTAACTTTACTAGAGCAGGGCTGTATTCCAATCAGGTGGTTTAGTGACAGATCTGGGTAAGTTAACCCAGATGAAGTGTTAAAGTTCCAAATAGAGAAGCCTTTTGCCTTTGTTTAATTTGGATATTGAACCCTCGGGCTATTCTGTTATCAGGTTTACAACTTACTGTGGGTTTGTAACTAAACCACCTACTTGGAATCATGACCAGGTGAAAAAGGAAAATGCAGTGGTCATCTCTATCTTTCTGCAAACATTTTCTGGGTGAGTTCAGGTGTCTTGTTAAGTAATCTTAAAAGTGCTGCAGTCAGTTTGGTGCAAGTAATGATCAACAAGGGCTGGGCCCCACGTTGCTGTAACTTTATGATCAGCCTAACTGTTACTTTTTTAAATCAAAGATGAAAAGCGGGCTGTAACGTTAATGTAATGAAAATCCTGCCGCTGCGACAAAATGTCAGAAAATACAAATGTTCAATCAAACAATGTAACTCAATTATTTACTTCTCATCAGATAATCAGGCGACTCAGCAGCATAGGTTTCCCCAAATGGAATTGAACGTTTAAACACACATGTAGTTACACAGGGTTAAAGCGGAGGGGTGTTTTCATTTTGTGGGAACCCATAGGGCCCAAGACGCTGTTTGTTTGGTAGTAAACAGCACAAACCATTTGAAGCAGGCAAAATGTGTACCACCACACTTAAATTAAAAGTATGCTAGTTCGCTTGAATACGAAATAACACATAAACAGGCTTCACAATGGTTTGACTGTTAAACATCCACCAGTTTGCATGCTAGCATAGCTAAAGGAAGGTAATTTAGCGTTGACACCAACGTTACGTTAACAAAAAGTTATGTTGAGGTTACCCTGACGAAGAGGATGTTTAAAACTATGTTGATTCGCGCAATAACGGACCCACTACACCCATAATGTTAACAACAAAACAATTAAAACAAAAACAAGTTACCTTGACGTTAAATCCACTGGTAGCGATCCAAAAATGTGAACAACCCTACCTAACGCAACTTGTTCTACGCGGAAACTGACAACAAACAAGATGGCGGGCAAGATTTGAAAATCAGAGTGTTTCTTGGTTGGCTGCTGAGGAGTGGAGATGCCGTTTTGATTGGCTGAAACGCATTGACGAGCTCTCTACCCGCCGTAGCGACGCCCCCTAAAGTCTTTACATCCACATAATAGAGAATTTATGTTTACATCAAAATGTTAAATGTTTACAATTACTATGAATGCCTCGCATCTTTGTTGGGTAACTTGGCATGATTAATGTAAGTACTGCTACGATCACATTTGTCAATACAATTCACGGAATAAACAATATATTTTCTCAGTCTCAGTTTCTAAAGGTCTCAAAGCTCCACCTGTGTGTGTGTGTGTGTGTGTGTGTGTGTGTGTGTGGTGACTAGCCATCAATTAACTCCATGTACCAGTAGATGGAGTTAGAGCTTAAACACACTGTTGCAGTTTTGAGGATCGAAGAACCACACAGTTGAGTGTTCAGTCACACTCAACAAAAACTTCACATCAAATTTTCTGCCAGCATTTTTCTGACTGCTGATGGACCATATAGTCCATGGGCCAGAACAGAAGTTGGTATCACCAAAGGTGGCAAAATCTAGCAATGATTTTCGTAATCCTCTATGTCTGAGAGATATGTTTTGGTATGATAACCTTTTCTAAGTGGTAGCTTAGTTGTATTTTTACTAGCTTTTATACCCATACCCAGTACAATTTACAATAAATGCCTATATAGCTGTATGCAAGTGTGTGGGATGATGCGATATGTCTTAATCTATGTTATATCATATGTAGATGGCATAGGCTTTTAGAAAATATACAGTTTAGATGGATAATTTAGCTTTTCATGAATTACATAGGCTAAAATGCATCCGTCATACACTTTTTCACCTATATAATATAGGATTAGATAGAGGCAAAAGACTAAAAGTGGGTGGGTCAAATCCAAACTCTTGCTATATCACATCTAGAGAGTATAGGCTTTTAGAAAAGATATGGGTTAGATAGCTGAATACACTTTACACAGCTATTTTAGACCCATAACTAATAGCTGTCCATTGAAAATCAATGCATTTCAATGTAATGCTAAATACATTACAGAACTAAGGTATAGTGGTAGTTGGGAGATGTCTCAATGCACATTATATCACATCTAGAATATATAGACTTCTCAGAAAAATATATTTTAGGGTAATTAATCTGTTTTCCCTAATGATACCAAAACTATAATGATCGGACATGCCATGATATTTCAATTCTAAAGAGAATGCATGTAGATCCTTAAAGGAACCGTATGTAAAAATTGTATTTCAATTAATCATAAAATTGCCCTGATATGTCACTAGACATTAAGAAATCATGTTCATTTCAAATACTTATATCACTGACAACAGTAGTCTGGCCAGGATATTGTCATTTAAAAAGTGAAGTTGCAGCCCTCAACTGATGTTGATGTTGTCATGTTGTGTTTTGGCCTAATGCGCCACCCTCCACCTATCTACTAATCACAAAGTCAGTAGTGTTTAGTCATCCGGTTGCCAACTCTGCCAGTCAGAGGGGAGGGGAAGGGGATACACCGCTCTACAGTAATTTGAAAGTGATTGTAGTACCCGTTTTGGCCACAATCTTACATACGGTTCCTTTAATTAGGCCTAAATTCTGCTTTTTCAATTTGTCTGGAACTAGATTTCTTTTCTGAACATTCTACAGTACAAATATAAACTGCCAACTTTAGAGTGTGTTGGTCAGTGTTGCCAGATTGGGTGGGTGCCCGCCCAATTGGGCTTCTTTTGACTTCGTCGGGCGGGGGAAAATAAGCTTTAGGCGGGCAAATAAAATTTTGAGTTGAATGGTTCTCTATGACAAAATCGTTGTTGGGGCGTTTTTTTGCTGAAGAGGGCGGGTTTTTGAGCGTGAATGGGCGGAAATCACTCAACCCAGTCTGGCAACCCTGGTGTTGGTGTTTGCTGGGCCACAGGGCCAGTATGTGGATGGAAGCAGTTTAGTTAGGTTACAATGGCTGTTGTCAAAAACAGATTACAAGGTGAGTCCTGTTTATTTTTATTTGTGTTATGATTCAGATGTGTGAGAATGAGTAAGGATATGACCAATGACTAGGCTACTTGTGAAAGACTAGATATAATAACCCAACCGGCCCAAGTAAGGTACTAACATCATTATCAAGCAATGATGTATGCTGAAAACCGTAAAACTGTAGACTTCCCCAATTTGTGTGTGAACAAAAGAAAGGACAAAAATTAGGGGCAGCCGTGGCCTACTGGTTAGCGCTTCGGACTTGTAACCAGAGGGTTCGAACCCCGACCAGTAGGCACGGCTGAAGTGCCCTTGAGCAAGGCACCTAACCCCTCACTGCTCCCCGAGCGCCGCTGTTGTTGCAGGCAGCTCACTGCGCCGGGATTAGTGTGTGCTTCACTTCACTGTGTGCTAAGTGTGTTTCACTAATTCACGGATTGGGATAAATGCAGAGACCAAATTTCCCTCACGGGATCAAAAGAGTATATATACTTACTTAAATAATATACAGAGATGTAGCCTATGTGTGAGAGAGCAGTTTCAGTTGGTAAGCTAGAATACTGATGAGAGTGGCAGAACACTGATGATGCACAGTCAAGCCACAGCTCAAGTCACTGCACTCTCACTCTCTTTCTCTTCCTCACATACACACACACATACTTCACATACACAAACATGTTCTCTCCCTCACATACACACTCTCTCTCTCACACTCTCTCTCTTTCACTCACACACACACACACACTTCATATATTCCCTCTGTCTCTCCCTCTCACACACACACACAGTCACACACACTGTTGCTGAGTAGGAAAAGGCCTCATTTTAGCACATCATTCCTGATATATCTCTGTTGCTTTTAAATTGTTGTACATCGAGAAGCATGGCAGAAGGAAGTAGTGGTATTCAGGGGGAGTGTTTAATACATTGTTCAGATGATAAACCTTGTGGCACCTACTGTATGAACATAAAGTCATGGAACACACTACTGAGAGCAGCTGAAATAAGAGCCTATCGCCCCATCCTTGATCTTGCTAAAGATCTACCTGAGGGTAGAATACCATCCATATTGTATCACAGAAAATGGCGTAGCATCTTTACTATGAAGAAACTGCTTGACAAGATCCTTGCAAAAGACATATCTGCAGAACCGTCTGTCACAGAAGACCAAAAGGGAAGGTCCAACGACTTTAAGAGTTTATGAGGCCAAATGTATACAGGTGCTGGTCATATCATCAAAAAGTTCAATCATGTCAGTAATTCCATTCAAAAAGTGAAACTTGTATGTTATATTCATTCATTACTCACAGACTGATATTTCAAATCTTTATTTATTTTCATTTTGATGATTATAACTGACAACTAATGAAAATCCCAAATTCAGTATCTCCAATACAAAAAAAGTTTTTTTTAAGAAATATTGGCCAACTGAAAAATATGAACATGAAAAGTATGAGCATATAGCACTCAATATTTAGTTGGGGCTCATTTTGCCTGAATTACAATGCGGCATGACATGGAGTAAATCAGTCTGTGGCACTGCTCAGGTGTTATGAGAGCCCAGGTTGCTCTGATAGTGGCCTTCAGCTCTTCTGCATTATTGGGTATGGCGTATCACACCTTCCTCTTCACAATACCCCATAGATTTTCTATGGGGTTAAGGTCAGGTGAGTTTGCTGGCCAATTAAGAACAGGGATACCATGGTCCTTAAACCAGGTACTGGTAGCTTTGGCACTGTGTGCAGGTGCCAAGTCCTGTTGGAAAATTAAATCTGCATCTCCATAAAGTTGGTCAGCAGCAGGAAGCATGAAGTGCTCTAAAACTTCCTGGTAGACGGCTGCGTTGACCTTGGACCTCAGAAAACACAATGGACCAACACCAGCAGATGACATGGCACCCCAAACCATCACTGACTGTGGAAACTTTACACTGGACTTCAAGCAACGTGGATTCTGTGCCTCTCCTCTCTTCCTCCAGACTCTGGGACCTTGATTTCCAAAGGAAATGCAAAATTTACTTTCATCAGAGAACATAACTTTGGACCACTCAGCAGCAGTCCAGTCCTTTTTGTCTTTAGCCCAGACGCTTCTGATGCTTCTGATGCTGTCTCTTGTTCAAGAGTGGCTTGACACAAGGAATGCGACATCTGAAACCCATGTCTTGCATACGTCTGTGCGTGGTGGTTCTTGAAGCACCGACTCCAGCTGCAGTCCACTCTTTGTGAATCTCACATTTTTGAATGGGTGTCTATTAAAGGGACACCAGGCAAGCCTGATGCTTTTTCTCTACGAAACTCCCCCTCACTCGGTCTGAAGCGCTTTTCCTTTTCTTTGCGTCCGTCAAGGGTTTTCACTGCTTCTTCGCTGGCTCTGCCATTATGCACACGTTTGCAACAATCTCTAGCGTTTCATTAGCCTGCCTCTGTGCTGTAAGCTGATCCTGCTTCGGTCGGCGGGTAGGATACACCGAACTTGCAAGTGGGATATTCTTCCTACAGGCAGTAGGGGCGGGCGAGAGAGCCTTCATTCACCCCGTAATGAGTCATTTAACCATATACCGACATATGAAGATGATTAATTAACACGAAAACGTTGCCTGGTGTCTCTTTAATGTGCTTGGACACAGAGCTCTGTGAACAGCCAGCCTCTTTAGCAATGACCTTTTGTGTCTTGCCCTCCTTGTGCAAGGTGTCAACGGTTGTCTTTTGGACAACTATCAAGTCAGCAATCTTCCCCATGATTGTGTAGCCTACAGAACTAGACTGAGAGACCATTTAAATGCCTTTGCAGGTGTTTTGAGTTAATTAGCTGATTAGAGTGTGGCACCAGGTGTCTTCAATATTGAACCTTTTCACAATATTCTATTTTCTGAGATACTGAATTTGGGGTTTTCATTAATTGTCAGTTATAATCATCAAAATTAAAAGAAATAAACACTTCAAAAATATCAGTATGTGTGGAAGAAATGTATACATTATACAAGTTTCATGAGAATGGAATTACTTAACGTTTTCATGATATTCTAATTATATGACCAGCACCTGTATTACTTAAATAAACTTTTTCATGATATTCTAATTATATGACCAGCACCTGTATTTTGTGATAAATGTAGCAAGTATTTGAAAGGTCAAAGGACAAAAGAGAGTCTAACAAAATGTGCAGTTAAGACCTGATGACAAAATCAGAAGAGCAGCTGTCAGGAAAGGTTACAAAAGAGTACTATCCATAGCCAGTCGTGACTTATGGCCTCCTTACACCAGACAACTTTGACAAGATTTGGGAAAGATTCTTGAAAGATTGGAGTCTTTTGAGTAAGGTTTGAATGGGGGACATTAGTTGAAAGACTATAATCTTTCAAGAATCTTTCCCAAATCTTGTCAAAGTTGTTTGGTGTAAGGTGGCCATTAGTAGCAGCAGAAGGCCATTACCATAGATCCTGCTACAGGGCGTACACAAAGGAAGATTCAGACATAGACAAAGATAAAACTAAGTTGGCCTGCAAATGTGTACGGACCTGCAAACTTCCTGACTGCTCCTGTCTTTCAAACAAATTAAAGTGCACGGAATTGTGTAGGTTACAAACTTGTAGCAATCAGATGGAGGAAGAGGATGATGAGGAGAACATACAGCGGAGAAAATAAGTATTACACGTCAACATTTTTTTCAGTAAGTATACTTCCAGAGAGGCTATTCGCATGAAATTTTCTACAGACATTAGTATTAACTTAGATAATCCACCCGTATTAAAAAATCCAAACATTAAAGTCCCTAAGTAGAGTTATGAGTAAAAAAGTGTAATGGCACAGGGAAAAAGTATTGAACACACTAAGAAAAAACAGTACACAAAGGCAAGGAATGGCAAGGAACGAGCTGGAATCTATATATAGTTAGAGAGTAATTATCTCTCCCATCTGTGCAAATTAATGTAAGCTGGGTTAGTACATATTGATGAGCTATAAAAAGGTTTTTCGTTACCAAGTTGTCACACAAGAAACATGTCATGATGGGTAAAAGCAAAGAGCTCTTCCAAGACCTTTGCAACATTATTGTTGCAAAACATATCAATGGAACTGGTTACAGATGCATTTGAAAACTTCAGAATCATCCAGTAAGCATTACATTACATTACATTACATTACATTTGGCTGACGCATTTTTAACCAAAGCGACTGCAACTCCAATAAGCAGTATTGGAGCCATTATCTGCAAGTTGAAGGAACATCACTGCATCATCAATCGGCCATGCACAGGATCTCCTCACAAGATTTCTGACCAGGAAGTCAGAAGGATAGTCAGAAGTGTAGCCTAAAAGCCAAGGACCACTCCAGAAAGACTGGGAGGCAGCAGGTTCAATTGTTACAGAGAAAATCATAGTTAATGCACTCCACCGCCATGGCCTCTATGCGTGCTCACCCCACATGACTCTATTACTGAAGAAAAACATGTTGAAGCTCATGGAAAGTTTGCTACACAACATTTGGACAAGCCTATGAAATACTAAGAGAATGTATTCTGGTCAGGTGAGAGCAAAATGTAACTCTTTGGATGTCATACTACACACCATATTTGGAGGAGAAATGGCACTGTGCATCACCCTAAAAATATCATACCAACAGTGAGGTTTGGAGGTGGAGGCATCACGGTGTGGGGCTGTTTTTCATCTCATGGTACTGGCAGACTTCATACAGATGATGAATGGAGACATTTTTTCTGGGAGAATCTTGCCATCCACCAGAACAATGAGGATGAGACATGGCTAGACCTTCCAGCAGGACAATGATCCAAAGCATTCAGCAAAGGAAACACTCAATTGGTTTCAGAGAAAGGAAATTCAAGCCCTGACTTAAATCCAATTGAACAGTTTTGGAAGTTACCTAAAGATCAGGATTTACAAGAGGGACCCCTGGAATCTTCAATATTAAAAGACTATCTGTTTAAAAGAATGGGCCAAAATCACACCTGAATACTGCGACTGATTAGTTTCGTCATAGAGGAAATGCCTTGAAGCTCTCATTTCAAATAAAGGGTATTTAAGTATTTAAGACATTTCAGTAGGCGTGTTCAATACTTTTTTCCTGTGGCATTCCACTTTTTTACTCATAACTCTACTTATGAACATTAATGTTTGGATTTTTTTATATGTGTGGATTACCTAAGTTAATACTAATGTCTGGTGAAAATTTCAGGCAAATAGCCTCACTAGAAGTATACTTACTCAAAAAAATTTTGACGTGTTCAATATTTATTTTCCCCGCTGTAAATGCCAGTCTGGATGAATATGATGATAGTGATGAAGATTAAAAATATAATTTTGAGTCCTCATTAATCTTGTCTTCAAACGTTTGAGCACATCCACCTATAAATTCCACTGTAGCCTAAAGTTGAGCCATTTTTGCAGCCAAGACATTATGGTCTCTATCAAAGCCAAATGCCTATTCAGCCATTTAATCCATATATTTTCTAAAAGCCCATACTCTCTAGATGTCACAAAACATGAGTTTGGACTTGATCCACCCTTTTCCATCCTTTTGCATGTATATATTAATGTATTATATAGGCGCAAATGTGTACATTTTATTTAATTTAGCCTGCATCATTAATGAAAAACTAAATCATCCATCTAAATTTTATATTTTCTACAAGCCTATGTCATCTAGATGTGATATAACATGGATTAAGACATGTCCCACCTTCCTCCAGACTTTGAGGCACCCATATCTGTACATAGGCTTGTATTGTATAATTTACTGTGTGCAGGTATAAAAGCTAGGGAAAATACAACTAAGCTACACTTAGAGAGGGCTATCATACCAAATAATGTCCCTCAGGCATGGAGGATTACAAAAATCATTGGTAGATTTTGCCACCTCAGGTGATACCGATATGTGATTTTTTAGGTCCTGGCCCATAGAGTAGATGGCAAAATTGACTGAGCTTTTCAAATAATAGTACAATAATAATACACACCACAATAAGCCTATATTTAAGACCTCCACATAATTCAATAAACTAAAATTTTCACAATTTATTTAAAGATGGAGTTATAACAGGACACAAACAATATTGTCGACTTGATAACATTAAAGAAACCATTGCATGTCAGATTTAAGCGAATGGGGAAAAAAAAGATTAGAGTGGTCTTTAAAATGTTGACAGAATGTATGGCAAAAAAAAAAAACACTGAAAAAAACAACATAACAATGTATGTACAAACTGGGGAAAAATACAGAAATTCTGATTTTACACTTAATTACAAGAATGACATTACGATTTATATTATGTTAAATAAAAATCTAAAAAAATTGCATGTTGTGAATCTTTTTTACAATGCAATTATTGCATTACACTGATTCTGCCACTGTATTCTCAACAGTTGACAGTTTCTTAGTGTGATGGAACAGTCCCACGTTCTCCTGCAAATCTCTTCAGTCCAAGAAAAAAATATTATTGAATTGTGTTGCACACAACCTCTTCACTTCCTCTGCAAGAAAAGAAAAACAGACAAGACAATTAAAAACACAGTGTTCCAAATTCAACAGCTCACACAACACACAAGGTTATCGGCTAGCAGCCAGGCGACAGATTTCTTAATGACGCATCAACAACCAATTGAAATTGACATACCATTCACTTAATGACGCATCAACAACCAATTGAAATTGACATACCATTCACTTCAATTAAGTTGGCATTCTTTTGGTTCAAAATCACGTAGAGCTCCCGCTGGTCTGACTTCTTGCCCACAACCCAGTAGTCCGTCATTGCTTTCACAATGATTTCCTCGTCCTCATCCACTCTGTTGAACAGAACAGAAGTCACATGAGGACACAAGGTCAGATCTAGTGAGTGTGGTTGTAACAAAGGCATTGGATTTAAACAAGACATACCGGGCAAAGTCGCAGTTGATATCGCCTAGGATCTTCATGAGATCAGGGTGAACAGACGTGAGGGAAACGCTGGCAGTCTTGCGCATGTGAATGGTGCTCTTCTCAGCCAAGTTCATGTGATTGAAGTAGATGAACTTAAACTGAGGCTCCTTTTCTGGTCTACAGATATTGAACAGCAATAAAAAGAGAACAGAATAATAATTTATTCAGACTAACTAATTCAGACAGATTAAGGATCAAAACACATCAAGGAGTCTGATGTGTAAACTCCACTCCTGGTAATATTCTATTCATGTCAGTTGTAATTATGGATTATGTGTTGGGGTGATGAAATCCAAGATATCCACATTAAACATGCATCATGGTCCAAAGGAGCGCCAGAAACTGATGTTTTGGATGACTTAATACAATAGGCCTATGATGATACCCTGCTAAATAGCACCACATCCCTGTGTCACTGTGTCGGTCAATAGGGGAGGGTGTCATGAACATTAAAGATTCAAATGGGTGCTATTAGTAAAAGGAGATAGATATTCAAATAAAAGTAGACAAGCAGAAACTGCACAATGGCATTGTTAAAGGGGCAGTGAAGCCCTAACCTCAGGACTCCTGAAATGGATATGGACTAATGATCCATCATCAATTTCCCACCAACGTCTGGTTGGGTGTCACAGAAAAATGACGTATACCGGTAATACATTAGTTCACTTAATGTACTCTGTTTATAAGGGCCTGTCTGTATCCAAAAGCAGCCAGCAGACTGCTGGGGCATGGATGGAAAAGACTTGGCAAAAGATGCTTACGTGCTGCTCAGACTAAGTAATCTGGCAACGTTGTCCGAGCAGATTACTCCGATCTGATCTAAAGCACAGCTCAGCAAAATATTAAAAGAGAAAAAAAATTTTTTTGGTCTCAACTTCCCTGGATGTCACCCCATCCTCTCAAGCAAATATGCTGAACATGTACATAAAAGCCATCAACGTGTATTGCCCATCATGTCAAAGTCATCTTCTTTATGCTGAGTAATCATATGATGGATGACTACATGCGGCCTGCTGGCATGCAATGGACACCCCTTTTGACAACGACACTGTTGAGTGTCAGGCAACGAGCTCTGCCATTGGTGGTGGTAATGTGCGGGGTTAGCGTGTGGGATAAGTACTGACCCCGATATCCGGCGATTGATGTTGTACTGTTCGCATATGTCTGAGGCCAGCAGGGTGAGCTGGGGACCCACCAGACTGTCCAGCTGCTCGCAGAACTCCCGCGTTAAATCCTCCGCAGCTAGGCAAGAGAGCATGAGAGAGAGAGAGAGAGAGAGAGAGAGAGAGAGAGAGAGAGAGAGGGATTAGTATAGGAGATGGATAGCTATGGCTTCCTCATTTCACCCCTTCTTTCAGAGGTCAACAGAGGTGGTCAGTTTTGCTGTAGTCATCCATTTTACAACAAGTTTGTTACACATGCGGTCATCAATGACTAGATCAGTGGGTGATAATGTTTGTGTGTGTGTGTGTGTGTGTGTGGGGGGGGGGTTAAGCTTGTGCCTTTGACTTTGGTCATAATGTCTTACTCAGCATAAATGACCCTTGTGATTGATTACATGCAGACACAGCCTCACATAAGGTATTACAGTATATTACATGTATTAGGCATCACAGTATATTGCCTCCAATGCTTACCATTTATCATAAAACATACTGCAGCACTCATAGCCTGTGGAGGATGAGAAAATACTACAATTATCCAAGCAAAAAAATAACTTAACATTAACGTAAACCCTCTTTCTATCCAAACCAGAACAGTCACCATAATGTCGCTATCCTTTTCACTTTATTTCATAAAAGTGATAAAACAAGAGTATGTGACAAGATTGTGGGTTCATTTCAATTGCACAAAAACGTTCAAATTGCCAGAAAAAGAAATTCACAACTATGCATAACACTTCTATATACTATTTTTTTTGGTGAGACAACAGTCACTGCACTGTTACGATCACATTACATAATTCAAAGTCGCATAACAGATTGTTTATGTAACTAGACATTTAGACATAACAATTACCACAGGCCTTTCAAATTACCATGGAAAATACCCAAAATGAGATGCACAGCTACGGATAAAACATCTCAATCTGTTCATGCATATGCGAGGTGGACATTGCCATGCCCTTGACTAATCACAGATTATTTTCATGGCTGCCAAAAAAAATGAGGAGTTTAGATAACTACCTGCCGAGCTCTTTATACAAATTAAAAAGAATAATGCCTAGTAGGGTAGTGATGTTATACTCCTTCTGTCCTACACAATTCCACCTTAGTCTCACCTTATACACTATCAAATGAAGCTCCTCATAGCCGTCTCCTGTGTTTACATATATTCTTGGAAACCTGAATTTGGCATCTGGATCTTTGAGACTCACGGGTCCAGTCAAAAACCTAACAAGAAAATCAAACAATTAACACATGTGTGGCAATTAACCCATTTGTTTTGTTCTTGTTTTGTCAGTATGTCATTTTTAGCCACTTTCACCAGGGGCTGCAAAATATCTACACATCATCTTAGTGATCCATTTCTGTGAATTAAAATAAGAACAGAAGAAGAACAGAGGAGAAGAAGGGAGAAGAAGAAAAAGAAAAGCCTGCCTTCGGATATCTAGGTCAATAATGTGATCCTGTATAAACGCAGAACCCTATCAGAGTCACTGATATGCATGAATCTGAATCTGAGAGTTAATGTGGTGGAAAGGAGACTTGAAAACAACCCAGTCTGGCTTCAGTGCACATCAACAGTCACGTAATGCAACCCAAGCCTGCTCTGCAGTGTCCCTCCTGGGCTGCCCTTGAAGTCCAGGTAAGGCAGTGCATTTTT
Organism: Alosa pseudoharengus; assembly: GCF_046254945.1. Taxonomy (NCBI): domain Eukaryota; kingdom Metazoa; phylum Chordata; class Actinopteri; order Clupeiformes; family Clupeidae; genus Alosa; species Alosa pseudoharengus. Next base: position 28,327,351 of record NW_027468674.1, on the reverse strand, counting down.
GCGTAGGTTTTTATGACTCCAAATGTGTGTGTATGTACTGTATATGTCATTGTACATGACAGTCAGGACACTGTTCTCTATGCTCTTAATTGTGCCAGGGTGCTTGGAGTATAATGCGCGCCTGACCTCAGTATGCTCACCTCTCTGGTGGGTTACCCAGGTGTCTCTGTCACACACAGAAGAGACTGTGTGTGTGTGTGTGTGTGTGTGTGTGTGAGTGTGAGTGTGAGAGTGTGAGAGAGAGAGAGAGAGAGAGAGAGAGAGAGAGAGAGAGAGAGAGACTGGATTGACCTCTCCTTGATTCACAGACCTAATTTAAAACGTGCATCATGACCTATCCAGTTTAAACACTGCAGGACACACACACAGCACTATTACATAGTATCTTTGAGTTAGCAAGGAGGCCATGGAGTAGTGGTGCAGACTGATGCCAATCAGGCCACTCTGAACGCTGCTGGCTGTAAAGCTGATCCCCAGGGGCCTCCGAGGAGGACTGGGGCTTGTGGCTGGGCCATGCAGGACCTACCTCCCATAGTGCAACAGATTGCCAGCCACCTCTGGTCTCAGGGGAGAGTCCCTCCCTGCAAGCTGCGGCACAACCCAGAAAATGTCGGCGTTAAGTACAGACACACATGTGCATTAACAGTGTGACCCTGCTAGAATCTCTGACAAGCCAATTTGCCATTAAAAGCACTGCATGTGGATGATTAAATTGGGTACACAGTTTCTTCATAAAACTGTGAAAGCTCTAGTCCACAAATCAAATACATATCTGATATCACTGTTACCCAGTGCACTAGCTACATCCTTTTCTGTGCAGCCACTGACTTTACATGAAATCTGTACAAATCGTCTAGCAACAGCACACTCTGCGAGGAGCTTACGTAATGACAGAATACAAAATCAATCAGAAAAGGCATCAGATTAGAGGAATGTGGGGCAGAACTGAGCGGGTCTCACCTCAGGCTCAGAGTGGCGAGGGAACAGAGAGGTGGTGAGATACTTATACAGAGTCCTCATGTCATCCTGCTCCAGACCACTCCTAGGGGATAACAAATCACAGAGAGACAGAGAGAAATCAGAGAGAGAAGAGAGAGAGAGAGAGAAAATCAGAGAGAGAGAGAGGAAACCAGGCTTTGACTTGAATGAAGTGTGTGTGTGTGTGTGGGGGGGCACCACAAAAGTCAGGGCCCTTGAACTGATTTCAGCAAGGAGACGAGGATACCACATCCTCCCGTAAAGTCTGTCTGCGGTCACTCGTCGCCAGCTCCCACGCCTAGCTTCTCAACTGGCCCAGAGCCATCTTGGGTTGTTGCAGACTAAAATAAATGATAAAAGCCAGGACGTTGCATTGTGCAAAGAGGATTATGCGACGTATTTAAAGCCTTGGGGGATTGCGATGCCTTGTAATTGGTACTGAGGGAGGAGGGGGGGGGGGGGTGATTTTGGAGTTCCTGCGCCGGCGGTTCTTCACACACCTTGACATGCACAGGAGAGAAGGGCAGACGCCGGGGTGCTCGGGATGAGAGACGAGACGAGGTTACGAGAAGCTGCCAACAGGGAGAGGCCCGAGGCTATTAATGACACAGAGCGTGCCCTGGCAACTCCAACACCAACAGGGGGTTTGGTCATCTGCCACATGGGCAAGCGCAAGCCACCATGAGGCAGCATTACCGGAATCCATCCGCATCTTAAATGAGGACTGTCCCTGGAGCATATAACCTGATGACAATACTTCAACTCAGGGAACACATCCACATCAGCTTACAGCACATTGTCATATTTATTTGATATTTGTGTGTTTTATATATATCACTTCTCCTCTATCATCTATTTCTTTACTTTGTTTCATACAAAGGACTTGAAGTTCTCAGGCACTGTGTCTGAATTCAAGGTGTGGACCAGACCGTTTAAGATTTTAAAATAGATCATTATATAGAGCAACTTCAAAAGTTTCTCATAACTTCAGACACAGAAATTGTCCTTGCTTTAAGCCCTGTACATATATTTGCATTTATGCACACTGCACAGTCATTGGAGACTATGAAAATGCCTGTGCAATAAGAATGGAAATGTGATTGTTTTTGTGATTGTTTTTTCTTATGCTCAGCCAAAATAATAAAAAAAGACACAAAAACATTTGAGAGGGATCTGAGATAAAACTGTCGAACATTTTTCAAGGCAAGGAGTGGTGGACACCGCCAAACGTAAACCAGAAGTAATTGATTTGGACCCAAGGACATCAAATGAAGATAAAACAAGAAAGCATCCAAAACAAACCCCGTGTCACCAACGGACCGTACCAGATAAGCTGATCGTTGTAGAGAAAGGCGGTGTATTTGACCAGGCTGAGACTCTGCTCCACCCTGTTGACAAAGGACTGGATCTTCAGGTAGGTCATCTTGTCCAACGGGAAAAAGCTGATGCCTCCAAAAACATCCAGCAGGTCACATGACTGCAGGTGCAGTGTCTGCAGATACTACACACACACACACACACACACACACACACACACACACACACACACACACACACGCACAAAGAAACAGAAAAATAAAATTGGTGATAAGAATCAGGTTGTGCTCACACACGTAAGACTGAATGAAAGTGGAACACATAACTCTGATGACACTCTATATTCCTGTGTTCTGAACTGGAACTTATAGCACTGTTTATAATGGGAAGTTCATGCCACATCCTGTGAATCAAGTGGGCAACAGAAAAGCCCACACGCTCCATGGCGGGCTCTGTGGCTGGACTTGGCTTGTGACAGGTGTTGACATAAGTGCTGTGCTCGGTTGCAATATCAGCCAATCATAACATGGAAATCAAACAAACGTCGCTGGCATCATCCGGAGTAGGCGCTCTATGCTATTTCGCACAAACATTTGTCAAACTGGAATGACCTCTGGTAACCTTCCAATCAAAATACGTGGGAATAGAGAGTAGTCACAGGCAATTGCACTGGCATATGCACACGAGACCACAATCTGTTACAGTAAGGGCAGCTGGCTGGGAAGAGGAGCATCATATTCTGCAGTGGACCTCATCTCGCCTATCATTATGAGGTGTTCAGAAAGACAAACAAGTGTAATACAGAAAAGGCTAATTGAGCATTGACCCCTCTCTCCATTGCCTCGGTGTCCATGCCTCAAGGCCAAAGTGGATATCACTGACCACGCAGGTTTGATTCCAGGTGAGGCAGCACAACAGAACACTCGTCTGTTCTTGCTTGATTTCTAACCCAGGCAAGCAACCCCCGGGGCGAAGACGATACCGGAAAGCCAATCCGCCTGGACTCAGCGGCCGGGTGACATCTGACCCCCCCCCCCCCCCGCCTGTGTCAGGGGAAGCCTCGCCATTGGGGCCGCTGTGGGAATGAGACCGCAAGGGCTTCCCTTGATGCCGCAAGGCTGAATAATTGAATGAATTGACGAACGCACGAGAGATCACTCCTCTCCTGCCGCCCATGTTTGGGGCAGGGCATGATTAGCACCGACGCATTAGCGCTGGATGCCCCCAATGAGGAGCGCAACTCAACCCTGCCGGCACTACTGATTAGTATTAGTGCACCCGGGAGCGCTAAAGGAGTCCACACACCGGCTCCCAAAGGGGCCCTTGCACAATGCTAGTTGCCCTGAGCCACAGACGGATGCAGCAACGCACTGTTGTGATGGCAGACGAGTTAAAAGCATTTTGGATTAGTGTGGAATTAGCATGGATTAACATGCCAGTTTTAAAAAGGACTTGGAAAAATTGTGATCTGGTTTGACATTTTAACTCCATGACAAAAAATAAAATCCACATCAGAGCTTTTCACAAGCCCATATTTACAACCCCACATCCAATTGTCCCAGCTGCTTTCAGTTAAACACCAAGCCATCTACATGGCTATATGTACGTTCCAATGATGGCTTTGGGATTTTCAGGAAGGATTAAAATGCATCTTTTTACTTAGCTTTTTTATTATAATTTAATAAATGTATTGTTGTTATTATTATTATTATGACAAGTATTGTTGTTATTCAGATTATTCTTGCTATTATTCCTAATCTATTATTATGATTTGATTATGATGAAAAAATTTATTTCTACATGTATTATGTAATTATAATCTAATAATTATAAGACATAGATGCTAAGTAAAGAGGGTGTTATTCAGACAGACCTTTAGAACCATTACTTTAGTCAATTCAGCACATACCTAAAGTAATGTTTACCTTACAGGGAATTTATTATTGGGTTACTTACCCTGTAGAAGAACTTCTCAAGCTTTTGTGTCAGCATTTCCACACCGCCAGCTTCCATTGCCCTGCTGAATGTGCCATTGAACAGCTGAGGAAAGCATAAGGCAAGACCATCAGTCCACAGGAGCAGATAAAAATCCTTTATAGTCACGATAAACTGTAATATCAGTAGCTCTTGTTACCTTGTACATACTGTAGCACTGCTGTAATACTGCTCCATAAACAGAGTCCTGAAAAAAGAAATACAACGATATGTACACCCCAGGTACTTACACTGTGATTGACCATTGCAGAATCATAAAAAAAAAACTGTTTTGCACTTACAAGAATTTCCTCTTCCTGATATTCTACTGTTGGTGGCTTTCCATCTTTATTAGGTTTCTCTATCATAGGGTTTCGGACCACCTACAGTGAGAACAAACAATAACAAATAGCACAATAAGAGTTACTGCAGCAGTGTAGCTGTTTTACGGCATGTGCACTAACATTGCTCTATGCTTGCTGTGTTTGCCAGTCATATTCAAAGTATTATATACAACCGCAATCAATTTACATGTATCTTACAATTACATTTAATCACATTTAAATGAGACATCATGCCAAACTGAACATCCCCTGCCCTTAGCATTCACATCATTCCTCCCAAGTTGGTCTGCAAACTAAACCCCCTGGGCATCAACTCCTCTCTGTGTGCATGGATTTTGGACTTCCTAATGAACCGGCCACAGAGTGTTAGCATTGGCAAGCATACCTCCTCCACCCTCAAACTAAGCAGAGGTACCCCCCAAGGATGTGTGTCAAGCCCCATGCTCTACACAACTTGCACATACGACTGCAATCGACCCTAATCAGCCCATCAAATTCCACAATTAAATTTGCGGATGATCCTGCCACAAGATCAGGAAGAAAGCACACAGTATATATACAAAGACTGGACTCACCCTGGACACTGTCTGTTCAAACCTCTGCCATCTGGCAGGAGGTTCAGAGCGATAAAATAAAAAAACCAACAGACTCAGGAACAGTTTTTACCCGAGAGCAGTGGTATCCGTTACTCCCCATCTCACAGACAAATTAACTCTTTTCTTAGAAGCTTATAAATTGCTGCTGGTCTAAGGATGCCCTGATGGTAATTAATCTAACTTATGTATTTTATTCTATTTCATTCTATTTATTGTGCACAGCGCCAGAGTCTCCCACATATTTTCATTGTACTGCTGGTATAGTGACAAATAAAGTTCATTCATTGTATATGGGGAACATCAAGGAAAGGCCATCAAATACATAAAGCCAATATGAATCCTTATAGTCAACTTTCAAAACACATGGTTTATATTAATTATATTATTATTATATATAAGTGAAATCATACCATGACCATCCAAAAATGTTCTTCCGCTTCGAAGAAAAACTGCCTGTTCTTCTGTGTGTGAAGAGACTTTGCTGGCTTTGTTGGACAAAACGTTCTGAAAAAGTGTGCATGACACAATAAATGACAATAATAGATAGAGATAGATAGATACTTTATTGATCCCCAAGGGGAAATTCATGGAATCTATGGAATGTAGAAATGTATTTACCTTGTAAATTGAACTATGGCTTCACAGAGTCCAACACTGCGGATTTTTTCATTTTGATCTAACTCACTTGGGTGGTAGAACAGAATTTTCTTTTCCTCCTATTTAAGAAAAGAAGTTTAGTAGGATAAGCAGACAAATATCTTAATAAAATAAACTATGCGGTCCAAACCACAAAACTTACAGAGCACAGCATTCAGGGAACCCCGCTGGGGCTAAATCTATGCAGTAGGACTATTAAATTGGCTGAGCTGCTTATGGTTTCTCCAGCAACCATTCCTTTGTGCTGATCATGCAGGTGGCTTTTTAATGTCAGCACACTAGGGCCAGAGGAAGTCTGTCAATTATCATTTTGACTCTAGACTTCAATAGAAGGCACCCTCTAACTCCATTTCTGATATATGCATCCAAATGATTTAGACATCTTAAGAAAAACAGTAAAACTTGTGAATTATGTTAATTTAGCATAAAATAGTTTTGTTGATCTGTTGTTTCAAGGATTCAAAAACAAACTCTTTGCGTTTGAGTCTTATTGAGATATGGGTTAGACGGAGCATGAAAAAAAATCCATAAATTATCAAATTAACAATCAAGTAAACTATTTATAGACAAACATGAAAATACTTAGAAGCCCGGGATTTCAAGCCCTGAATTTACCTTGAACAACTTAGTACATAATAGGCCTAGTACACTTTGTTACTTGGATGTCCCTAGGGATCACATAAAACCTTGAAGAATTGCTACAGCAATTTGCTCTGTGTCAAGCCACAGATCGACTGGGCGACTTCTGAAGATCATAAACCGTTCTAGTAACGTGTTCTGTTTAGTAACAAATGTTATGTTTAGTAACAAGACATTACATGCTGTTCACATTTCACAGTTAGATACAAGGAAGCACAAACCTCTCCCTCACGAGGTCCAAACTTAGGGTTGTAAATGAAGAAATTTAATAAGGATGGGGTGTATTGTTTCTCTTGCATTCCAGAGGCCATTCTTGGACTGGAAAAAAAATGCATCGAATGAGCTTCTATGCTTCTATGATTGTGAGAAATTGTATTTACAGTTGTCATACGTTTCTGAATTGGCATTAATAGTAGTGAAAGCACCAGAATAAATACTGTGCAGGTGGGCGTACCTGATCATCAGCATGAGTGGACTTTACTTCTCAAATTCGTGCTCCTTCTGAGTAGCTTGGTAAGCATGCCTTGAACCTGAGAACACAAAGCATCTCAGTGTGACTTCTCGACAACTTCAACAACTAGGCTGTCGATAACCATCAGCTATGCAACTTTATAAGCATGTTGGATATTAAACAAATGTGCCTGACACTTAGGCAGAAAGACGTCAACGTTTAACTGCGTTCTCTGGTCGTATCCAGGAGGTGTTTAGAGGAATATGTCCTGACTAGTAATTCTATTTTAGCGAAGTAAACAACGTCACAAATTTAACTAGCTTTACTATGAGCAAATCATTCTTGCCTCCTCCTGTTACAATTTAGCTAACGTGAACGTTAATCTTAACTGGCTCTATCATGACGCTTACCTGTCATTAACAATAAGGAAATGTAGGGTTTCAAACATTCATATCATTTCAACCGTTTTGAGAACTGTGTGCGTTAACTTCAAGCAAGTCCTCATACACTTAAACTAATTTAGCTAGCTTGCTAGTTCGACGCGAGTTGGCTAACCAAACAAATTAAACAACCTTCTGCCTGAGGTTGTTCAGGCTACCATGACGAACAGACTCTACAGAGACAAAAGCAAAATGTTTGGTACATATACAGACTCGTTACCATGGAAGACAATTCAATTATGTGTTGTAAGAGTAATGTAATCCAAACATTTACAGGGTGCGTTGCAGGATATGCACCCTCAGTTAGCATTAACCTAACCTAATTCCATCACGTTTCATTGCAATGAGAGCTATTTCATATGAAATAACATACCATTCACTGCATGGCAACAAGACAGTTGATCCGTGCTGTTATTTAATTGACAAAAATATATGGTGTGGGAAGTCGCGATCAATTATAAACACCTAGCATACTTCCTCCTTTTTGACAGGATACATGCGTGCTACAATTTGACATGTTCGGATGGGTTCTATTGAGTAACTAAGAACAGTTCCGGATAGTTTGCGCTGTCAACTGGGTTGGTGGACTTGGTTTGTAGGTAGCATAGACTGTATAGAACAGGTAGGCTAGACATAATTTCAACCAAATAAAACAAACATACCAAAATAGTTTTTTCCCCCACATATTAGGATTTATTACAACAATATCAGAGCATTGCTATTTGTTCCTTAGCCTATTGCGTTACACCAGTTCCAAGATGTAGGAAGTGTTTTCTATAGTAAATGTTCTGGAGTAGGCTATGTAGAATATGTTCTATGATAGTTATACAAAACAAGTAGATTGTCAATAAGTAAATGCATTCTCCTAACCTCAACGATTTAAACTGAAAATATTGATGTGAGTTCAAACACAACTTTACCTCAGTGTCACTCAATAAGTTAGAGTTGGAGTCTAGTTAAAAATAATGGTGGGAAAACTAGATGTACCGCAGAGCGGTACAAAATATGACCGCCGCCCAGTCCAGCACATTTTTTCCACAAAAATAAATCACGCTGAAAGGCCTATATGATTCTAACTGTCTCACTAAAATGCATTATCCACACTCAATTCTCACTGGTATCTGCTAGACAACAAGTACCAAAACATGATTAGTTCATAGATTTCACCTGTAAAATTCATTTTAAACAACCCCACCCCCATCTTGCCTGTTCATAATTCTGAGAAATTCTTGAATTGTGTGCATGTGTGCGTGTACATGTTTATGTTTATGTGTGTGGGTGTGTGTGTGTGTGTGTGTGTGTGTGCGTGCTTGTGTGTTTGCCTGCGTATGTGTGTGCATGTGCATGCATGCGTACATATGTCTACTGTGTGAGTATGTGTCATACGTATGATTACTGTGAATGTATGTGTGTGCGTGTGTATCTGTTTATGCACATGTGTGCACATGGAATGGCAACATGACCCCTGGAGGCAAACATACGGAAAAAATTGGTCATCCTAGGCCCTAGGTGTATAGTAACATAAATTAATTTATTGTGTGGCCCCCCATGAACGGAATTCCACGAAACTTGGCGTGCATTCAGAGGGTGTCATAATGATCCCACACTTCCAATTTTGTGCAGTTTTGACTATGTTAGGTCACAGATACCTGCGATTACAACACCTCATTTTTACTTTTTTGTGTTTAACTAGGTGGCGCTATACATGAAATGAGTGGTTATGGAATGGGTTGACATGGCCCCTTGAGATCAACATACAGTTGCGCGGCGGTCATAATAAGTATAGGCACTCAGTCATAGGCCTAACTGAATAAATTCGAATCATTAATCAAACATGGGATAATACACAATTTTGCATTTACAATATTCACCATCACACTGCCTAGCATTGTGGAAGCATTTTCTGTTCCATGAGCTCAGTGGAAACCAGAGTAGGGCTGTCTGTATGGCCATATGAAGAGGTCCTCTTCACTGTAACTTTAACCTGTCCTCGTTGTCCCTCACCCCTTTGTGTCACCCCAATTTGCTTTAAATTTTAACGCTCTTATGCTTTGGCCATTTTCAAGACATACTGCGAATAGAATCCACCTCTGAATAATTCAATTTTCTTCCAGTCAGCAAAAAGCCTTGGCAGTTGGGCCAATGAAATGTGACAGCTGATGAGGATGGAAGAAGATGATATGTTTCATTGCCATCTGCCACTTCTTACTCATAGTCACATCAAAAGAATAAACAGGCACACTTTTAACTGTCGGAGTGTCCATATTTATTAGATGACCTTCCCATCTGTATCGCAAAATGTCAGTAGATACCCTTCACTGAGGCATTACATAACCTAATCCCAAAGCATCATCTGAGAAATTCTGCCTTTCTCTCGGTGCAAACAGGACAGAAGTCGTTCCCTGTATCTTAGATCAAACAACATTCAGGATGTCTAAATATGCTGCAATGCCATCATTAATGTTGGCCATCATTAGCAATGTCTGAAAGTCAGGTGTAATCCAATACGGTTAGTGAGAGTCAGCCAAGGTTATGGCCTCGTTTTTTCTCCACTGCGCATTCTAAGGCCTCGGGCCAGAGATGAGAGGGAGGTCCTTTTTCACCCGGCTGACAGAATGATGCGGTTTTGTGGTGCATTTGTGACCATGCTATATTCTGTATTGCTGTGTAGACACTGCCCATGAAGGTGGCTCTGAAAGGGAACTGCAAAGCAGGCGTTGGACAGTACTGACAGGGCTATGCAAATGGTCTAGATAAAGCAAATGGTTCCTATAAGATAGAATGTTGAAATATACAAACTGATTTTTAATGAAACCAAAGTACTACAGTTGTTGGAATTGCACTTGACTTGCAATCAAACTGGTCCATTCTAGTTTGCATATAACTTAAAAGTGAATGTAGCCCATGGGTGTATGGTATTGTTTGGTGAATCTTTCTTGACTTCCGCATTAAATAATATCCCTGTTCTTCCATGTATTGTGGATTAGCCTTAAATATATGATGAGTCCTGGAAAGAAGGATTATATGCTTTGCTTTATTTTCAAAGTGCACGTTTAGTTCATAAGGCCCAGCAGGGGTGCTTTGCAATGTATATGGATGCTGATCTGTTAATAAATGGCACAGATGTTGCCTTCCGTGCTAAAAGACAGAGCTGTAACAAATGCATGCGAAGCAGAAGGGGATTTAAAAATCCAGGACGCAGGAGTCACAGTTGCAGTGTACTTTATTCAGGTTTCTGAGCCTGGTGGTCAGCCATCACAGGGAGAGCATAGGGACAAGGACACAGCTACAAAAACCTCCTAATGTGTATTCAAAAGGCAAATAAAAATGGCTGATGTCTGTGCAGGGCTTCGAAAAAAACAAGTCACTGGTACAAAGCAGGAGGAGAGGAGCTGAGGCCACTGTGTTGGGTCTGGAGACTGGACACTGGAGATGGTTGGTTGATGGGGATCTGGTCCCTCAGGACAGGACCATAGCCTGGAACTCTGAGAGAGATAGGGAAGAGGAAGTGAATGCCATGTCATTAACCATAGACATTTGCACTCTTTCAACTGTAAATCTATTTCAATATATCTCTCTATTTCTCTTTTTCACACACACACACACACACACACACACACACACACACACACACACACACACACACACACACACACACACACACACACACACACACAGACAGACACTCACACACACACCTATTTTTCTTTCTGTTTATACCCCTCTGACTCTGACTGTCAAAAAAGCTACATCATGAATTGCTATTCCTAAGGGTGCAACAAAATGTTGAAAAGGCTATTTTACATGATTGCACTGCAACATAGAATTGCATGCATGAATGCAAATGTTGGATGCTTGTCCCACTCCGACTGGGATGTTATCATTTCTTTTTTCCTTATCAGACCTTAAGTTTGACTTGCAAAACACACTACCAGATATAGCTTTAAATGATTATTCTGCACAGAAATGGAAATATTATATATAAAAAACCTGCTCAACAAAGTCTCTATTGTTGGTCCCTGACAGCTTTGTCAAGTTTGAATTCTTAATGTTAAGCATCAAGGTTAAAATATTCCACAACCATTACTAAATTCCACTGATGCTATGCATGCATTGAAATATTAATGACCACATTAATGTACACTAAATGCAACTGTGTTAGAAAAATAAATGCCTTTCATTTTTTATTTTTTTGCAAATGTCCTTCACAACCCTGTTTGAAATCAGAGCATTAAGGTTAAGGACATGCGATTTGATTTGAATAATAATTTAAGGTCGTCTACTTCCTTGATCCTTTTATATAATAGTTAGGCTTGAGATCTGAGCTTGTGTAAAACTATTCCAGGGACAAATCTAGGTTGCACGACTCTCACATATTTGCCTGCCATATTGTCTACCATGACAAGACTCTATTAAGGAGTAAGTTTACCCTCTTTGCATGTTAGTGTTGTCCTATCTGCACAGAGTTTTTTGTATCCGATTAACCAGTAACTCAATAGAGGATTGTAGGGACTATAGTCAGTATTATAACAGTAACAAAAGGATAAGAGTGTATCCTAATCAGATCTTCTACATTTTAAGCATCACTTATTGTCTCAATGAAAACATCTATATTTGCACTGCCTATAACTGTATAAAACAAAAGACAGTCTAGTGTCAAACATTTTGGAGCCACCAAGAAGAAGTAAAAACTGCCAGAAGTTTCATAAAATATGATGAATTCTGGGTGGATATGGCCAGTTTTGATGCTGGGTGCTCTGGCTGCAAAGCACTTCCTTATTGCCAATACGGCCAAACAACTTTGGCTTCATTTTGTCAGAATGCAAATGCTGCCTATGTTTTCTGCATTCATTGGGAATTTCCACTAGCCTATAGTTTGGCTATACTTTGCAATACTTTCTCATGATACAGAAACAATTCTACAAATAGTTTGTGAAAATGCACCCAATGAAGTATCATTCTCATTCCTGTGTGCTGTCTTAGTAGGATTATTGCACCTATTCTGGTATGAAAATATGTGTGGAAAAAATAGAGATAGCTCACCCTCTACACCAATTTTGCCGTCACTGTCATCGTCAGCAGCTGACATTAAGCTTTTGGTCTCCTTCTCAGTCAAGACTCGAGCGGTTGGAACAAATCTTTGAAGAAAGAACCTTATGGAGACAAAGGGAGAAACACAGAGAAAAAGAAAGAAAAGAGAGAGAAAGAGAGAGAGAGATTATAATAATGTGACAGAATATCAGAGAAGCTATACCCTCCTTTTCACACATTAGCAGAACTTCTATGGTTCTATGGCAATTTTATGGTTCTAATGACCTTCAGTTGTTGAATTATGGTTCCTAGTAATTCTTGTTTCAATTTACATTGATGTTTAGCAGGCAGCAGTAAAAGTGACTTCAATGTGCATTGGCTATGGATGCTTCCCATGAATTGGGCCTGTGGCCTTGATGTTGCTAACATTTTGTGACAAGCACATGTGGAAGTGATCCAGAAGTACTCCCCAAATTAAAGCTCTCGCCATTGTTCCAGCAATGCAATTGTCCTATATTCCTGGGGTTAAAGCTCCAGTATCCCTTGTTCCCTTGAAAATATCGGTGATATCCATGGATTGTGTAAGGGTCTGAATGACATACACCTCTTGCATTAATGACGAAGATGGGAATCTGATCCACACAAGCTGTTTGCTTATTTAGTCTTTCCCTTTCACTCTCTAAGGACTTAAAAGGGCTAGTCACCTTACATGTTGCTACTTTTCTATGTGAAAAGCCACTTAAATGCTCCTTTGAGATAAACAAATGAAAGGGAATATATGTACTGCATTACAACCAAATACTAATATATTCTATAAAAACACATTTTCCAAAAGACCAGACATATTAACACACAATCCATCTGATCATGCATCATCTGATTATGTAATAGCATTTAAAAAGGGCACTAGGCCAATAGAATCAAATATAGTGCCATATTTCTAAGTGTAGCTTGGTGATTCTGGGCAAACACTGACATATAAATCAAGTGATTTGACTGAGCAATAAAACGAAACAAATGAACATACTTCAGTTCTGACTCCTCAATGAAGCCACTGTTATCGTCATCCAGGAGACGGAACACATCCTTGATTTCCTGCGGAGTCTTTTGGCTCAGGCCACATAATTGGAAGAACTTTTTATAACAGAAGGTATCTGGATCTGGAGGAGTGGGACAGGGAGAATCGCAAGGTTACTGAGTATTTAGGCAAATTCAAACTGAAACTGTCCCGTTTAAAGAGGAAATTATGCAATTTTGACAGTTTCAAATCTCAATACAAATGAAACTAAGAATCCATTTGCCATGCTGGAGATGTGCAAGATTTCCACCCTTCCTCCATTTATCCCTTCATTCGGTGTTTCTTCACCTGCCTACTAAAATTCTGCTGTTCTGAACCACTCTCCTTAAACCCTCTGCTAAGTGAGACACATCTGAAGTATGAGTGTACCTTGGCAGTCCTTGATAGCATTGTCGATGGCCTCAGCGGAAAGGATGGAGGTGAGTGACATATTAATCCTGTCGGAGGAACAGAGTTGTAAATAATTCACTTGTCTGCATAAATTCAGTTGAAAGCATCCCTCCTAATGAACAAGAGCTTTCACTAAAGACAAAAATACAAGTCCTGTGTAATTCGCAAGACAGCCAAAGATTGCCTAATTGGCCCTGTTTAATTAGGCTACTGCTTTTCACGCGCCGAAGATAACAAATCCCCTTGGTAGTAAATTATAGTTTCACGCTGATAAGACCACAGACGAAGCATATAATTGATGAGGTGTTGAAAACAAACTTATCAGCTGATGGCATACTAGGGTAAAACATGGTCATGACCCATCCCATGCATGCAAAACCAAATATAACCATATTCTATCAAGTGAGCACTTGATAACTGTATGGTTTAGCATTAACCGTCAATTAACTAAGCGAACAATGCTGTTTACCGTGTGGCACACTAGACTCTGAATCTCTCCACTCTGCGCCTGCTTTGAAATAGCCTAACTCGTCTTCCATTGTAGTAATAATGTCCTGTTAATTTGGAAAAATTGTGTCCTTGAATTATGAACGATAACGACAATCGTATTTAAATGTATTAGATATGATTACATTGAATGCCTAATTCCTTTTACGCACAAGCTCTTTGCAACACCTCAAATAGCCTAACTACACTGTAGGAAAAAATATGTTAGCTCTAAGTTAATCTAACCTATCTCGAAGTTAAAATACTCATCAGTTCCAAAACTCCGCAATATCACACACCTGTCTCTGACTCAAAAATCTACATCCAGAGGTTCCCTGCCTGTAGGCTTCAACCAATGCCCCCTGTATCCCACACAAGCGCCGAACATAGTCACTTACCGCTGTGAGGTTTTCGCTTTTCCGTGATCCAAAGATAAGGCTTAGTGGTGACTGTTGTCAGCCGACGTGAACTTATATAGGGTGTTATTGCACGGACAATGAGTGATGCTTGAGTTACCTGTCCGTATATCAAATTCGTATGGTCAGGGCCCTCTCCAGTTTCTTACCTAACTAATTAACCTTTACTATTTATATCCGCTTCGGGCTGCGTGTAGATAGGCTGTGAGCACCTGGACATCCCTCCCTCCCTCTGTCTCAGCAATATACTCTCTCTCTCTTTCTCTTTCTCTTTCTCTCACTCTCTCTCTCTCTCTCCCTCCCTCCCTCCCTCCCTCTGCACACACACACCCAAATCTGCACCCCCACCACACACACACACATTTACGCACACACACACACACACACACACACACACACACACACACACACACACACACACACACACACATACAGATGCACACTCCACATATGCAAATGCACGCGCAAGCATGAACTATGTAAGGCAAATTTGGCATGTATCACCTTGAATATATTTGACACAAAAAAATCAACAATGAGGAGATTAAAGTCTGCCTCTGTTAAGTAATCCCAAAATATTAATTTCCCTCCATCCTGTTAGAATACATCAGAACAGATGGTAGTCTGATAATCCCTTGTGAATGTTTATGCTAATCTAAAATATTAGAGAGGCATAACCGTCAGGCGATCACAAAATATCATGACTCTTCAACCTTTCATGCTCCCAGTGCACTGCTGCATTGCCCAAACAGTCTATTTGTTTTGTTTAAGTTTCCCATGTCATAAGGATCTTCATTCATTTTTGAAATAGTGTGATGGTTGGTGTAGAGTTGCCTGAGTTAATGCTACCTATGCCAGAAAATGTCACTTTTCTTCTGCTTTTCCTATTTACATAGGAAACATAGGAACACAAACCCATATGTAATGATCTTATATGAAATGTAGGCTACAGCCTTATGGCACATTTGCAGTAGATGTCAGTATAGGCTGATCCACACTACATAGAACTGTGTGCCTCAGCCTTTACATTTGTGTGAATGTGACCGTATACATTCCGCAATGTTACATCACTTGTCCCACTGAGTGGTGGCAGTGTGCGGGAGCTGCAGTGGTGCTTATGTATCAGGATGGAATTACCCAGTCTGAAGGCAGATTTACAAATGGTATTTGTCTTGGATCAGATGTGTTTTGTTCTCTCTTTGTGGAACCATCTGGAACTTTCGGAACAAGATGAGTGAATGCATGTTTTGAAAGAACAAATATGTATACTTTCACTGTATTGCAGAGTGCCCTGACTGACAGTTAACGTATGACAGTAAAGCATTGTTAAAATAACAGATATATATCTGTATTGTATATTCAATACTAGTGCTCCTTGTGAGGGCCACTAGGACTTAGAAAGCTGGCATCTTTTCTCATATGGAATATGCACATGGGAACTCATGAGAATGCAAAGTTAGGGAAGAATAATAATAATTTAAAAAAAACATATAGCCAAAAACACACTTGATGCAACATAGAAACAAAATCACAGGGACACAATCCTTGTTACACTTTATACCTATACCTATAACAATGTCATACTGGTTCACGTCCATTTACAATATTGCTTTTGCTCTCATTGTTCTGCTACGCATCCCCCATAGCTGTAGAAGCAGTCAGTGTTGTATGGACTCAGGTAAAGCTTCTCTCCTTGTCACCACATGTTGCTGCACTTCCACTTTAACATCACCTGGGAGCACTTTCTAGACACTTGTAATAATTGTGGCCTGAGATGTGTTGGGTTTCAAAGTTAAGTCACCTTCATTTTGCTGCTAGCAAATCAGGTTACTGTACCTCCCTGGAAGGAATCCGATCCAGTTGGGAAGACACCTGGACATTGAGACACGGGCCTGAGGTTAGGTTCTGTAACCAAGTATCGGAATCGGTCAACTCAGCATTTCCAATCAGTTTAATTAGGGATGTCTAATCCAAGCGACATCTTGCCAGTCGTTTCCTCTTTGAACCAACAGCAGAATTCTCACATTCTTTTTACTCCGCATGTTCTTCAGTTTGGTGCCGTTTGGATGGCAGGTGATGACCCATATTGTCAGATTTCGACATGTGCAGAAGGAAATAGGTCAGAGGTTAGCTGTGCCATGAAGGCAGAGATAAGGGGCATTAGACACTGGATCTAGCAGTGCAGTTTACACATTGATGCTGATACCACTCAGTTTAGTGTTGCTGATTCTCTGGTAGAGTTACGCTGCTCTTCTTTGTGTTTCCCTTGGAGTTAGAATCTTTTTCAACCTCAAGAGCCTTTGTTGAATCCACAAATGATTGAATGCTTCAATGAATTAACTAAATATTTGCACATAAAGAGTCTCATTAGACCCTCATCACATTCTATTAAACAATGTTTGTAAAACAAGGAATCATTCAGGATTCACAGCTCGTCAACATTGTCTTGTTGGAATTCTATGATACAACTGTTATCAGTGTTTTCTATTAGTAATGTTTAAAATGAGAGAACAAGTACAAACATTGTTTTTGTGGGTATTTTTGTTCAGTAACATTGACCTGCTAATAGACGTTGCCATCTAGTGGCTTATAGAGGGTATGGCAGAGCAGATGGGGTTTACAGTAGCCTATGTTGATGTCACCCCTGATCCTGTTTCCCACGAGGGAAAGGGATGCCACTTGAATGGTCTCAGTCAGCATACAGCATTAGTAGGTGTACAGCGCCCATGTCTTTTCATGTGCAATATTCTAATGTGATAATTTGCTGCCTTTGCCTAATAGAATGTGGTGATTTACTATAAATGAATGTGTGTTATACTGTATCTCACTGGGTTAATTATGCAATTCCATAATATAAAGTGTATTCTATTCATTCTTTGGCAAGAGTAAAGGTATATTAACTATATATACTTTATTTATGTTTCTCTTATGATTTCTTTTCATTTAATAGGCCTATATATAGGCGTATTCAGTTAGATCAAGATCAATTTTATATCATATTGATAGCATTACAGAAAAAACAGAACAGAGATAAAGAAAAAGAAAATTTATTCTTCTCTCATCGTCCATTCCCCAAAAGTGCAGATTTTCCAAGTACCAAAATTCATACTCAGGACATGAGACACAACCACATTACATTGACAGTCATCATTTTGGACAGAGTGCAACATGGGAGAGGACAATCCCGCTGGCATGTTTGAAGCACGTGTAGGCTACTGTATAAAAATCAGATGCTTTTCGTGATGAAAAAGGAGGTCGTGGGCAGTGTTGTTCCTTTAAGCAAGAGGTGTTGATTGGTCAAGATTTATGGCTTGATCATGGCAGCGAACTCTGCAAGAGCAAAAGAGGGAGAATCAACAGATGAGCTCTGACTGAGTTAGGTTATACAGAATCATTCAGCTCAATTCCTTTCAGAAGTTGTGCCAATTTAAGTCAAATGTAAATATTCAATTAAATGTAAGGATTGCTAATAGCAATGGCAGTTGAATGCTATATTTAAAACATGCATACACACACACACACACACACACACACACTCACACACACACAAATATACAGTATATATATATATATATTCAGTGTAGTAAAAAAGATGCTTTAAGGCTTATCATAGGGATATAAATAACCTGCCATATTGCAACTTAGCTGCCGCCAGTACAGCTTCCCCTTTAAAGGTGTGTGACTTTCTGGTGCCATTGGTTTCTATTTGATTGCTATTGGCCTGCTTACAAGTCATGTACCAAATTTAACCAATTAGCTGTACTTACATTCTGTGTGGCCTAATTTCTTCTGATTGGATTACTTTTAATTCAAATGTAGTCTCTAGGGAAAACCATGAAATGCTGAACTATATGACATGTTTAATATCTTACCATCAATTCCAATCTTGCCATCACCATCACTGTCTCCGGCTTTAAGGAAGACCTTGGTCTCGGCATCAGTCAAAGCCCTAGCACCAGCCTTGAAGTTCTGCAGGAACAGTCTGAAAATGGAGATGGAAGTATAGTTAATGTCCAGCATCTGAATCAGCTACATTGTGAGGTTAAAATGAGTCAAATAAATGAATAAAAGTGATAGAAGTTATTGCTACTTCAGCTCCTCTTCCTCAATGAAGCCGCTCTTGTCCTGGTCAATGATGGCAAAGGCCTTCTTGATTTCATCGGCTCCCTTGGCGGAAAGGCCAACCTTGGCGAAGAACTCCTTGTGCTTGAAGGAGTCAGCACCTGAGTAAAAAAGGAATATGTTTTGATGATGACAACATTCTGTTTAACCATGTCTCCATGATCTTGCAAATGTGATCATAACTTTAAATGACCAATGGCACGATGACTGTGTCAAGTGTGTGCTCTGGCTTTTAAGTGGCAATAAAACTGAAAATAAAAGAGAGAAAGCTTTGGGATATAGTCTAGTGTATTAAAAAAAAAAATCAGCACTGCATATGACTAAAGGACTAGGCTATTACAGAAAGAGGACTTATTGTCCTGCTCTTGTCTAACTACATGTACACATCAAATGATGAGAATTTATATTCTATATATATTCTACCTGCACATGCTTTCAGGGCTGCCTCAATGTCGGCAGCTGCACAGAGCGAAGCAAGAGCCATTGTTTTCTGAGGGAAAATGAAAAGAAATTATATTAAATTAAAACAGCAATCAATCGCATCTATACAGTAAACACGTGATTAATGCACTGGAGCCTATGGCCTATAGGCTACGACAGATCGATAGGTAGATTGACGAAAGTCAATAATTGGCTAGGATCATATAACACCTAAGACATCCAAGCAGTCCGACAACCTATTTGAGTCTGACTACAGGTGCGCTTAGCTTATTCCTATCTGCTTTAGCCAAACATCCAAATGTTCTTGCTAGAGCAGAGTCCATTTCCCTTCGGTTATCATCAGTCCAAGTTTGTGGCAAGAAAAACTTAAGTGGTAGGCTACGTGTCCGTTAAATTTCCCCCCTCTGAGCTGTAGTCCAAAACCAGTGGGAGAGTTTGAATCTCGGAACATCAATTCGGCGCCTTAGTATGCTTCCATTCGGATGTGAGAAATACAATGTCTTAAGATTCGCCCGATTGATTTGTAGTGTCTGTCTCCTCCAGAACTGAACTCACCTCAAGTGTGTCTTGAGGTGCTAGAGTGGATTCGCAAGCGAGCTTGTTTCAATCTGCCAACTGCAGTAACCACAGTGGTCGACCCGTGGATCTTATATACCTTCACTCACCCGAAATATGAGGCTTAATGTAATTGATACCGCATGCAAAGCAGTTGGTTGAAAAGTTTATCCAGTAGTCAGGCCGATCTATTTATATGTACATAAATGAAGATGCATAAAAGGTAGGTGTAGGCAAAAGTCTTTAATATTCAGTCGAGCTAATAATATACGTTGCTGACTTGGGTCTAACGATTAAGTTGGCGACACAAAATTCAAACTTAAGAATTGAAGAAGGGTGCAAGGATGCGGGTAATGTCATTCGATTTGGTTGGGCAAACGAGCAGTTAGAGCAAGATATCTGACAAAGTCAAACGAGGACTTAATTTGGCGCAATATTATGCTCTACGGGTGCTTTTACAGCTCTTATTACTGGTATAGTATAAATATATACTGATCAAAAGTGTAGTTTGCGTAAGGAGTAATGACTTGTTTATCAATTTTATTTCAATCTTTCTATTTATTCTAAAGTTGCAATTATTACCCGAAGTGTATAACCATCACCTTAGGGTCTGTCATGGGCTGTGAATCCATGATGAAGGTATTAACTTGATGAACAGAGAGCATATTTTGGGGAATTTTGGAAAGAAATTTGACTTTTAAAGAAACATTGTCATAGTGCTCATCTTTGATTTTTGTTGTCGTGCTGGTCTTTTAATTGTCTGCATTTTTTTAAAGTTACACCAGTAGACTACTAGGCTACTCTGTATGTCAATATACAGTGATGCACTTCTTATTTGTGCATTGTATAGAGCATTACATCTCAGCAATTCGCCCAGGTCATTCATGAGCATAGCAAAAAAAAAAAAAAGTCAGATCTTAGGTTGCACTCCACAAAATAAGTTCAGTTGTCATTTGATTTCAGTTGTGGATTTAATGTGAACCTGTGGATTGATGTTAGGCCTTGTTGGTATTCCTTGCATTTAATTGGGAAGTAGTTGGTTGTATTATTAGTCTCATCACCTCCTGCTCTGTGGTGCAGTAGCTAGTACTATTTATGAAAGTGATGGAAACTGATAGCTACATCCTCATTAAAATGTACAGACAAGCTGGTAGGAACTCCCCATGTTTACTCAAGGTCTATCCCAATTCATCTGGATGTATTACCATCCTATTGTGTCCTTACAATTTTCTCCTTACTGTTGTGTATGAATTATCTTCTGATATTGTCAATATCTGTGATCCATTGAAAACTGTTAATTACATAATTAATAAATAATTGTATGTTAGGCATAGTCTTGAGTATTATCTTGTTGGTATGCATGCACTTAAAGTAAGTTATTAAGTCTGCTTAAATTGCTACGATCTGCTTGAATTGAAAGAAAACCCCTCTAAAAATGAAATGAATAACAGCCCTCTTTCAGAGGGTGGCAGTGTTGTGGCTCATACACTTCTGGGTTTTCCCTTGCGGGCGCGGAGGGCTGTGAGAGGACAAACTGTCCACTCCAGCAATAAATGTGGCATTTTAAAGCACTAATTTCTACTCTTGCTGTGGAATGCAAAGTGAGAGGTGGAGGAAGTGCTTGTCAAAACATTATTACCTGACAAGATTTATTACTGAGCAAATTTTTAAGAGCCATTGTTGTCACACTCAGTTAAGTGTTTAGGGCTTTTTATCAATTTCAAATATATTCTAAAACATTTATTTATTAACCAGGTATATTTCTGAAAATTGTATAATCAATAAAAGATTTGATTGTTATATCCATGAAATGTAAAATGTAAATCAGGTTTATAGGCCAAGTATACTTGCGTACAAGGAATTTGGTCTCTGCATTTATCCCATTTGTGAAACAATGCTGAAATACTGACCTGAATTAAGTTTTTTAAAAATATAGAAATCATGTTAGCTGTTTACTTGTTAAATAATATTTGTACTTATAAGACATCAATCACCGAGCTCAGGCCACCTCTCTTAGTTAAATCAATATCTGCTATGCTGTAATTCCCTGCTACAGCTGTGCTTTTGAGGTGAAGTTAACTTTTATGAGTTGAACATGGATGTTTGGTCTTTTGTTTCTCAAAACAAATTCTTTCATACAATTGAACTGTACACTCTATGCCATTGGATAGAATTCCAATCTGCATGAGGATTTTGAAATGTTTAAAACATGCTGTATGATGTGTTAAATTACTATGGCTTCTCTTACTGCTTGCTTCCAAGAAGCATGTCCCTTAAGGCTCGCTTATTACCCTGCTCAGGCAATGACATCTCTGGTTGTTCTTGACAGCTGCATCTAAGAGTGGAAAAATGTATTTATATCCTGTAAATATACTATGCTCTGCAACATACATGTGCGACGTGACCCGGATTCGGCCGGCTCTCCCCACGGCAGGGATCTGGTTAAAAAGTAATCCATCTCACTTAATTATAGTTCTGAAACCCTAGTCCGCATGGCTCAAGTCCTGCAGAGCATGGCAGCTCTAATTGAGTACACCCGTGGCATCTGCACTGTCCACGGCAAGGGGGATTGAGTGTGAAGCCAGCATTCTCCTGCAAGGGCCAAGTGTCCAGCATCCGTCTTCAGATATTGCCAACAGATTGCCTAAGATGGCTGGATACAATGTCGTCTAATGGTTAATCAGTAATGTCTTCACAAAGGTATTCCCCCACTGTGGGTATCTGACGGAGAGTGTTTCGGGCACTGGTTGCCAGAGTTTGTTTGATGTATCCAAATACTTAAAATGTTTTTTGTGTTGTTGTTGTTGCATTCTTTTTTAATGATGGAGAGGCGAAGAAATTAAACCATTAAGCCAAGACATTTACTCCAAATGTTTATTTATTTCTTTTTTTCAAAAGTGCAAAAAGATTGAATACTTGCACTGGGTGTGGTTGTGAACATACAACATACAACTACACAACATGAAAAATTGACAAGTTGTTGAGACCTTGCACATGTCCTTGCTAAGAGTTGGCAGGGTATTCATAAATAAATATATAAAAAAGGCAATATTAGCTATCTGAGCCAGGTAGTCTACAGCAGTGGAAGTCTGGTTCCATGAAATGTGGATCCATGAAAACTTAAGCCTTCACAAGGAGAGCAAACTCTGTGGAGGTAAAAATAAATGTGTGTAAATATTGATCATCTATACAATGTTAATATCCCAAAGTTATTAGTTACATCCTTATAATTTTCAGATCTATATTGACAATTAATGATATGTAAGGTTAGTTTAAACATCACTATTTGAGTGCAACAATATCTTTTGCAACAATATCTTTTGCAGAACAGAATAACATTGTCTTGAAAACATCTTCATCATAATTTATGACAGATTTCATGAGCCATGACTTTGAAATTCAATGTGTTGTTACTTATTGACAATAATTTATATATAGCTTTCTAAATATAGCTCCTTGGCATAGTCTCTTACTGTAAAGTGAATGGCTATTTGTGTCTACTATTCCGATTATGCAATGTTTAGGTAACTGAGCCATAGAAATATGACAATGTATGAGTGACATCTTACCATCAACTCCAATCTTGCCATCACCGTCACTGTCACCAGCGTTAAGGAAGGCCTTGGTCTCGCCATCGGTCAGAGCTCTGGCACCAGCCTGGAAGGTCTGCAGGAACAGTCTAGGAAAAAGAGCAGGATCATTTGAGTTAGCTGTGAGGAAACTCGTGAGAGAGAGGATGACCCCCATTCTGAATTATGTTCTTAACATGATCCGTATCGCAGATGTTTTGTTGGATCATGAAGGATTTGTTCCTTATCCCCGTGGCTTTGTAGGTTATCAATTATCATAATTGTGCTATGCAATTCTCATTAGCCGAGCCACACCATCAGATATCTCTTGGAAAAGCAGTATGCAACTGATATTGTTCTTACTTCAGCTCATCCTCCTCAATGAAGCCGCTCTTGTCCTGGTCAATGACGAAGAAGGCCTTCTTGACATCATCGGAGGACTTTGCGCTCAGCCCGCACTTGACGAAGAATGTCTTGTAGTTGAAGGAGTCGGCAGCTGTTGGAGGACAGGAGGTCAGGAAAAAGCTATTTTGGACTCAAGCAGATGTTTACTTACACAACTATATTATCAACTATACTGATAATTTAATTAAACTATTAAATAAATTCTTCACGCTCAAAATAAAAGATTCACGAAATCAAATAAATATGTAGGCTATTATTCAAACAATGTAGCCTATTCATTTTTCTTGGGAGAATTGTGCCTGGTGGTAATGTATGAGTACGGCCATGTGTTTAGCATTCCTTACCTGCGCAGTCCTTGATTGCAGCAGCAATATCGGCCTCGTTAAGGATACCAGCAAAAGCCATCTTTAAAAGATCTGCGGAGGGATGGCAGGATATCAGCTCTATTAGATTGTTGGCAATGCGTATGAAAAAAGAAGCGCATACATAAAAAATAATAAAAACCGTTTGACAACATGATTTCTATGCCGAATCAACTTTGACCTTAAGGGTTAGGCCATTTGTCAATAGCCTACAGGCCTGCCATCACTTGCCCTAGGACCTAAGTTTGCACAAAACTGACTGTTTCTGAGTTGCTAAGGAATCAAGACCAAGACCGGTCAGTTAATTTTGCCCACTCTACAGATGTCATAGCAACATTACAATTCTTGCTTTTTATGTAAAAGTGTTATTCTAGAGCTTGCCAAATCCTATTGCAGTTTGAACTCTGGTCTCATAGCACAGTGCCTACTGAGGAGCAAACCGTGTCAATAGCTAAAATCCGTAACTGCCCATGACTTTCTGTCTGAAGGACACCGCATCACCCCATTCCTGCGCCTATTTGACACATGGCAATTGCCCAATTCCCGTCCACTCTTGAGCAGGGAGTTCTTGTTATTTTTCATTAAAAACAATATAACTTATTCGCAGGTCCAACCCAAAGGCGAAGTCCAAATGAATTCCAAATGCAAAGCTTTCCTCGTGTGTCCATACTGTATTCCATTTGGCGCTCGGGAACCGAGAGCGCTTAGCGCATCACAGCTCTTCCCATATTGCGACTCCGGATAGCGACTCACCTTTAGACTTTGGTCTACGTCTGGGTAGCAAGGATGTGCACAGGCTGAGGATGCAGAGTTTCTGTCTCACATTTATACTGCTGCTGTGTAACACACACCACATGCTTAGGTTAGGTATAGTTTCGAAAAAAAATGTGTCCAAGTCATATAGTGCTATTTTTATCCTTTTAAAATGGAGATGCTCATCGTCCAAAAGTGTAACATAAGCGGGCATCTTTGGCTGTCTCTCCTCCCTCGTGCAGTCGATGTGCACGGCATACTGTCTACAGTGCGTTTTCTTTGTAATATGACTCTTGTCATAAGGAAATGCCCCATTTGTAGATTCATAAGTGACTATCCAACAGGATTCTCTTGTGTGGTTTATAGGCAATCAGTTTGCCTGACAAATATAACTATATGCATTTATATGGATTTAAAAAGAAATAAATAGTAAGCAATTTATCAGGGCATCTGTCTTACAGGATATCCCAAACATGGGCAAGGATTGAGGTGTAGGAAGAGAATTCTCAAATTTCACCCGCCAATCTTTCAGGATTCCTTTAATGTCATCTGTTGCACTTGTAAAAGAAACCCTACATGTATGTGACAGAATACACCACAGAATTTCACTAACCCATAGGTATGTATGCAGTAAGATAAATGCCCTCTCTTTTGAGCCTGTGGTAGAAAATGATCTGGGCTCTGAAATGAATTAGGAGGCATACGAGACAAATTCACTATTGCTGAATTGCTAGTTTAAACTGTGGTGTGTGCTTTCAGCTTCACAGTTCAGTTTGTGCCTGAAGGTCAGACTGTGAGCAATGTTTTTGTGCCACAGACACCTCAGAAAAATGATGTGACTAGTTACAAACCTTGACTTTGATCAGTTTGTACTTATAAATGTACATCCCTTAGATCCCCTAGAGACCTGAAAAACTTGTTTACACATAGCTCTGAGGAGTGGCGCAGGCCACTAGTGAGACACGCTATTAATAACTTGGCCAGTTTTTTTTTTTTGCACCAAAACTGCACACACAGTGACACTGTTGAACCAAGAGTTTTTATTCAGCGGGGTCTTTTTATGCCATCACTTGTACTAAGAATGACACATTGCAAGCAAATGTACTGTTTAAAATCAGCAGGACAAGTACAAATCACAATGATCTAAATAAATCATTCAGAGGGTGCAGAGCTGGAATGCTGTAGTGACAATCCTGGGCTGTCTGTCCTCAGGAGGAGTTGACAAGGTTTGAAAACTCTGTGAAGCAAAAGGAGACAATTTATGAATGCAAATACGTTCTTCAGTTCCTGGAAGGATATATTCATCCATGTCCTTATTTGAGTCATTTCTGTTTTTGTGAGTTAACAACTGTTACACTATGGAGTGAGAATAATATCTCAGATCAGATATTCCCAGACCTTCCCAACCAATCTTGCCATCCCCGTCCATATCTCCAGCCATCATGAAGGCTCTGGTCTCCGCTGCCGTCAGAGTCCGTGCCCCTTTGGAGAAGTTTTGAAGGAATAGTCTGGACAACAAGACATGGGAAGAAAAACCCAAATGAAGATGTCACTCTATGCAAAAAGGGGAATTCTTACTGATTGGCCTTAGTTTTACATTGAGGATACAACTGTAACAACTCATAAAGTCCATAAAGCTACTTTATAACTCCAATTTTATTTCCATTTTTTCATGTCCATTTTAATTTGCTCCAGTTTCTTTACTTCAAGTATTACCTTGTGCATTATTAGCAGTTATACAACAATTGGGTTCTATAGACCTATTTATTTGTTTCTGATTGGCCGAGAGACGTTCCATGAGTTGGAATATCCCTGGACATTTCAACTCAGACTTTGCACAGCTAATAATAAATCACTCCGCGATACAATGCGAAGATTTGACACAATGTTCTCATCCCATCCCTCCACTATTTCAAGCAATGGGTTACTCCATAGCAAACCATAACGAAACAGTGCTTCACCACATCTGTGGATTAAGTCACACATTCAACTCAATGTAAGTAAGATAAACGAGGATGCTCTCAGCATTGCCAGCATTGTGTATAATATGATTGTCACTTGGAGGAGACTTGTAGATAACTAACGTTAGCATAATTAGCTAACCGATGCTAACGTGCTAGCATCGTCACGTCAGGCTGTGCACAGTAGTGTAACATTTATTCACCATAAATTAATAAAGTTGAGTGGTTCTGCAATGTAGACTATGTTTCCGTTTTTTTGCAGTACCATGTCCCTTACACGACATGGTCCAGTGTCCTTGTAACATGCATGCAGCAAACCTAGATATAAATGTGATTTCAGCCCGACTTTCAACATTTCTTTCAAGAAGACATTTAAACCACAAAGACCCGTAACAAGGGATCTGGAATGTTGGTTACCTAGCAACCAAGACGCTGTCTATTGAAAAGGGAACTATGTTTTGATGCGTAAGAACGATGTCAAAATTAACATTTTTAAACAAGAATGGGGTGTTTTCAGATTATTTAGTTTGTGGTAGAATTGTTGTATAAAAGCAATATAGCACTCGTGATCGTGGGATTGGTCATGGATATTCCCACGGGTGTTGTTGCCTGCGCCACTCGGCCTCCGGCCTCGTGGCTACGGCCGAACAACACCCGTGGGAATATCCATGACCAACCCCACTCTCACTCGTGCTATATTGCTTAATTATACAAAATAGGTATAGAAAAGGTATAGACAAGTACGACGGCGTATTATGGCAAACATGATAAAAATATATATTTTTGCCATGACGAGATTAAACTCGACATGTTTATTTAAAGTCGAAATTTCGAGAATAAAGTTGAAATATCAAGTCGACTTTAATCTTGACTTGTCAACATGTCGACATTAAACTGGAAATTTCGATAATAAAGTTGAAATATCATGTTGACTTTAATCTCGACATTTCAAAAGCTCTATTAACAGGACTGTCAAAGGTAGAAAAGCTCTATTTCTGAGAAAAAGTCTAATATACTCAACTGTAGCTCATCCTGCTCAATGAACCCACTCTTATCCTGGTCCAGAATCCGAAAGACCTTCTCTATTTCTGGTGGAGATTTCTTTGACAGTCCCACAGTTGCAAAGAAGGTTTTCGGACTGAAAGAATCTTTTGCTACACCACGTAGAGAAAAAAAATAACAAATGATTATCACAGGAAGAAAAGGCATTTCTCGGTTATGATAACAGCATGATATGATCTGATAATGTAAGATCCTAGTGATGTTATAGCTCAAAGAGATAGGGAGAGAGAGACAGCCAAACAACAGCATTCCAGAAACTTAACGCTCAGACCCCTGACTGTTTCATTTGGCAGTCAATGGAAGAAATCCAATGACAGCTTCTCATACCTTGGCACGCATTGATGGCTGAAGTAATGTCAGAAGCAGCGAGGAAGTCTGTAATAGCCATCGTCAGGGAGGTTGCGGGGAAGACTGCAGAGTCTGACTGCTGGTAGGAGATAGAAAGCTTCAAACTCCATGTCAAAAACCACCAGCGTGGCGTTGTCAGATGCACCTGGGCTCTACTGAAGCCTCTTCAGCAGTGGAGGACTACTTAGGTGCACACAAAGACTGAATTGTGCATTTACAAGTGATATGTAAACACTACCTGCAGACTTCATTTGCAGTGTTAATTTCATTCTTTTGTACATCCAAATTCATTGCATTTGTTTCTTTACCTCTTTTTTCCATTCTCTTTTTTGTAAAATGAATGGTACAATGAATAATCTTAGAATGATAGAATTGTCATATAACTAATTGCATAGAATCACATTATTCAGACCAACTCTCACACAAGACATACAGAAAATCCATGGTAAGGGGGAACTAAGTTGTTTTTTGTATGTCGTTCAAAGCCATGGCTTTTCTTCAATGCCTCTCCATAAAGAGCATGTGTCGTCATATTCACAAGTAAAGACACTATATTCTTTTTGTCAGATTATCATCAGGTTATATTTGGTTTGGCCAGATGCGATCACTTTTCCTCTTTCGGTTCTTCTAGAAGCTTCCGTGTAGTGATTTGGTACTCTCCACTGACTATTTGGCACCCTGTCCATGCAAACATCCTGTTTTTGCACTACTGTCATTCTGAATCTTGTGTTTCACTTTGTTAATGACCATACATTCATTTGAATAGTGGCTGGTGTAAGAAGCAAATGAAAGGCATATGGTAACTCCCAGCAACCAGCCACAGATCTCTCAGATCTCTAATCGTAGTATACCTTTATTTAATTCTCGGAAAGTTCATTGAGGGAAGCCCTCATTTATAATGAAAATGAGATTACACGGTCAACTATGTGGAAATGTAATAAAATACTTAGTAGCACTGCACTGCTGAAAATATTTTTGCCAACTTTGCAGTACACACACTGTGTTCTTTTTCTCAGACATATTTTCCTGTCATGTAAGTGTGAAATACTGTGGGAGAGATTAAATCTCTCTCTCTGTGTGTGTGTGTGTGTGTGTGTGTGTGTGGCATGTGCACGTGCTGGTCCGGTGCAGGTGGCTGCGAGGCCGCGGTGACGCGAGGCTGGTTTCCTCCGCAGGCTCTCTTCCTCAGGATGGACGAATGCGTGCGTCCAGGCCGCTGGACTGCCAGCCCCTGGGCCTGAAGAACAACAAAAACATCCACATCCTCCCCCCCCCCCCCCTCTACCTGCCCCTCTGGCCTTGCCCCCCTCGGCCGCTGACGCTTGTTTGCAGGAAGGCCAGGTTTCCTGTGTGATGGACCGTGGCGGGGCTGTGGTGGTGGGGGAGAGCAGGACGACTGGATGGAGCACAGGGTAGCTGGTCAGAGACAAAGTCTGGGTCCGGCTTCAACAGAGCACTTGTGGCGTTTGCTCATGGGACTGTGTCGCTGAGGGTCGAATGGAGATCTTAAAAACCCCAATGACAAAGAAGTGGCCCCAGAAGATGAGAGAGAGACACAACAAGCAGCCTGACTTTGGACGGTCACGGGGCAAACAAGGGGTAAGTGTTTTTGTGAAGCTAATCAGTTTTTATGATGGTGGTCATTTAGTGATTCAATTGCGGTATAGGCCAGGAACAAACACAAACATCCCTTTTCTGGCATTGACATTACTTGTAGTTCAGTTCGTAAACATGTCAGCGGTTATGTTTGACAAAGAGTTGAAGGTTGCCATACCACAAGAGTTGAGCAACAAGTAAGTGTTTTACTCTGTCTCTAAAGGATGGGCTGCCAGACCAGTTGACAGTGTATAGAAACCGTCACCGGTGCTAATGCAGGGAGATAGTGATGAACACTCCTTACCAACCTGTGTTCCTATATAAGTACTTTGTGATGATGTGTAGTACCGCCATGCATTTCGCACCGTGCTCATAGGCGCTGACTTCTCATTCTGATCCATGTTGGACAGCTGCTTGTGTTTCTTAATTTGGGATTACTTGTGGCCATCAACCTCTACCATTTTAAGCAACATCAGACGTCCAACTGTTGTTGTGGGGAACGATTCGATTGCTACAATTATTTGTCACCGGCTGATGACTCAAGATGGAGACAAAGATTAATTATCTGATGAGTGATAGACATGTCACAATAACTGTACGCTAATCGTTATATGCTCTGCTTTCCACAAGCGGTTCTACTTTGGGAGCGGCATTCCATACAGAGAGTCTCAGTGATATTGATCTGCTGAAGCAAGTCTCTGATTCCTAATCAAGCTGCCAACTTGACATAACCTGCGACATGCTGTGCCTGTCTTGCCACAGCCAGATATGCGATATTGTATTTGGGCTATTAGACGTATCTAATCTGTTCCCTCATTTAAAAAGAGACACGTTTAAATGCCCCTCCTCAGAATGAGAGATGGGGTGGGGAGGGGGGTGGGGGGATTTGGTCACTCTTGCAAGATGGGCAGGTTCTACTCCCTCCTGTCTCTTGGGTTCAGTTACCCCTCCAGTCTATTTTCAGTCAAGCAGCTTTGACTGTGACATGCCTTTGCAACTCTCAGATTCAGCCAAGATTTGGGGAGGGGGGAGGGGAGGGGGGTGGTTGATGAGCAGGGGGCAGTCAGGGTGGGGGCAGATTCTTCATCTGCACACCCCTCTGCCTCGGACATCAATCACTGGCTAGTGCGTGTGTCTCTGTGCGGTTGTGGATGTGTGTGTGTGTGTGTGTTTATGTGTATACTTTTGTGCGTTCAGTCTGGAGCCCCAGTCTGACCCCTGCCTTGCGATTGTAAATCTTTCACGCAACTCAACCTGTATTGCATTGCAGAAAAAAAAAACACTCACGACGAGACGCCGTACGAAGCCATTTCCACTTTACCCTGTGAGCTTCTGTGATTTACTGTCGGTGAGTTAACAGTTAACAGCGCGGAGTCTCTCTCGACTTTTGCCACCTCCCTCCTCCTTCACAGCTGGACCGTCCTCCCCCTATTCTCCCTTCTAATTCACCCCCCTCCCCCCAGTTCTGCCTGCGGGCCAGCTAGAATGGCTTGAGCAGTCTTCCTGCTGGGTGCTAATTGAGCGGCCCAGCCTGCCAGGGTGCGAAGCCTCCGCACAGGGCTCCGATACTCCCCCCCGGGGGCCCTCAGGGGCAGGCAGGGAGGCAGGCGGCCAGCAGCCTGGACCTGACCAGGATGAGCTCACCACGGACCATGGTGCTGGGGGGGGGGGAAGGGAGTTGTGTAATCCTGGCCCCGGAGTGAGAGGCACCCTCTATTAGTCCAGAGCCTCACCGGAGATTCCTCCCGGCTGGCAGCCCCGCTCCACTGCCTTGACTTCCCCTCGACTGCCCGCCTCCGTGCGTGTATGTGTGTGTGTGCGTGTGTGTGTGCGTGCGTGTGTGTGTGTGTATGTATGTGTGCGTGTGCGTGTGCGTGTGTGTGTATGTGTGTGTGCGTGTGCGTGTGTGTGTGTGGATCAAGTGTCCCGAGCTCTGCCCGCACCACCCGGCAGCAGGTGTTCAAGTGTTTTCACACCAGCAGAAAAAAATAGAAGGGCTGAGGCCTTTTCTATTCCTCCCTCTGTCTCTTTCTCTCTCTCTCTCTGTCTTTTGTGCCCTTTTTCTGAATTCCCCTCTTCAAGCAAGTTCACTCAGTCTGCTGAGGCTTCTGAAGATAGTAGAACTAGATAGACAAATGACACCCTTAGCGTAGTAGCTTAGCAGCATAGCTTAACTGCTAGCAGTTCTATAGCAGTATGGGTCTGTGATTTATGTTATCTGATAATTCAATGAAATCAAGACAAAGAGGATCACTTGTGGTGAAAGGTATATCCGTCTAAAGGTGACTGAATGAGCTTGTTTTCAGTTTTAAGCATGATCTCAATGTAATAGGAGTGAGAGGCCACCAAGTCACATAAATGCCTCTCTAATTCACTGGAGGTGATACGGGGGGTTGAGTGGTTGTCTCAATAACAGCTGAGTTTGACATTTCCACTTTTTTGAGCCCTCTTCGGGTGGTCTCGAAGCTTCACTTTACACTAACCTTCAAAATTAAGCTGTTATCAGGTCATTTTAAAAACAAACACTAGGATGGGCCAACCATATCGCTTACTGTTGGACCGACGATAGGCCAAATTAAACTGTAATCAAAAACCTGGTCAGGATTAAGCGCCATACAGGTGCGGAGAGAAAACGCGGACAGTCGATGAGTCAGAAAGCTGATTTGGGCTTTGGAGGAGGCATCGTGAGAGTGCACATGCAGGATGAATAGACCCCTGGGCTTTGTGTACTCCTTGTTTGAGCAGTAACCGGTGGCAACCTTAACTGGGTGTGTTTCAGTTGAGTAGAATATAGTTACAGTGGCCGTGTGCAGTGTGGCACGGCAGGGGCCAGGCAGCCGAATTCCAGCTGGCTTAAGGAGCAGTGACCGTCCAGCCTACCCACTCAGAGCCTCAGGGGTTTCCCTGGACTGTGACTGGAGATAGGGTGGGGGTGGGATGGGATGAGGGGGGGGGGGGGGCAAGCTTCATAGTTATGGGCATGATGGACAGCTCAGTGGCACCGCTCTGGGACAGGAGCCCAGTTAGTGCCCGCTGCTGTGGCATGGTTATCAAAGAGCCACCAGCCTTTTACAGGCTTTCACCCTGTAAACATTTGCTGTGTCGTCTTTCAGCAACCCTAAGTCGTCTTTCATGCAGGCCAACCCGGCCGTGTTTTACACATGCGTATGTATGTGTGTGTGTGTGTTTGTGTGTATATTGGTGAGAGGAGAGAACTTTCCTCAATATGCCTGACTAATTACATTATGGCATGTTTACGACCAGGTCAGAGGCGGCGTCTAGTCTCTCAACACTCTCATGTCAGATATCAGAGACTGGCTTGGCTGCTGATTTCTCCTTGCTCTGTGTATCTGTACTGTATGTCTACCAGCTTTTCAGAGGAAAATACCATGAAATCATTTAATTGTTTTACTTAAAAAAGGTATTTGGGAAACACATGGCCTGAGTGAGAAGAGGCACCAGGGATAATTTAAAGTCAAATTGACATTTCTTGTATTTCTTGTTCTTTCTTGTATGTTGTCAGATTGGGTACTTGGGGACACTGAGGACCCAAGATGTGTCCAAAAAAACAAACAAATCTGAAGCTAAGATGTACACTTCAGTTTGATTTGACCTGACCGTGAACAGAAGTGTGAAAGGAGAAATTAAAACAGGAAAACAAGCTTGTTTGCCTCTTGACTGATCTTCAAATAACACAAGCAAGCATGTCCTCTGTGCTACTGTTTGGATATCAAGTCCTGAATGTTCCCTGCAGATGAGACAGTGTAAGTTTATTTGCTGTGTATGTGTGTGTGTGTGTGTGTGTGTGTGTCCTTAGCGGTACTATTAAAGCACGTTCATGGCATCTGTTCTCCTCTCACGTCCACGTGAAGAACCAGTTGTCACAAATCCAAGAGAGGACGCTCAGTGTGGGTCAATGTGAAGATTGACCCTCTTGTAAAATGAACGCCTCCTCACCCTCTGGCCCTCTTTTCAAATGTCTGTAAATACCTCCATGCAACTTTCCAACTCAATCCTAATGGGAGGCATGCATAAGAGGAGCACCTCACACTAGATGGCAGCCTTCCATTCTCTCAAGATCTTCTATCACAAATAATCAACGTACATCTTGAATGTGGCCAGCAGTATGTTGTTACATGTCAGATGATTGAGCACTTTAGTGTTTTGATGGGGCAGGTTATCGCGATTAGCAAGTGCGATGTTGTTTGTAGCAATCTGTGTGAGTGGCAGCGATAGAGTATCATGCAGGCCACCGACTGACCGTGCTATTTTTATTTTTAAGTTGTAGTGACACAGCATATAAGCTAATGCATGAAACATCCCTGCCCATGTAGGGCTTACGGCAGGAGCATGATCAACTGCATGCTAATTCAATTTGGTGGACGACACTCTCCCCAGATGGCACCTTGCTGAATAAAATGTATGTATAAAATGTATTGCTTGTTGCTTGTGTTGTGTTGGTTGTACATACTCACACCACACACACACACACACACACACACACACACACACACACATACACACACACACACACACATTTGATATCTTGCTGACTACTTCAAGGGAACAAACCATTAACTCCATCTTCAAGGGAACATTCAGTACCACTGAGGGTTGAGATCCATGCTGTTTACTCATTCTCTCTCTTGATCATTCTATCAATCTGTAAGTCCATTTAGTTTACTTTCTGGGAAAGATAACACTTATGATCAAATATGAATAGATAGAGTGTGTGAGAGAGAGAGAGAGAGAGAGAGATATGCAGGGAGTTTCAGCCTGCAAAACAAACTCTTGACAAGTGATGGCAAGTTGTTCTCACCAAGGATAATTTTGTATTTTTCTTTTTTTCAGCAAATAGAACATCTGGATGGAACGTCTGAATCTCGCTTGAGTCTTGTTCTACTTCCTATGATGTCACATAGGGAGACCGCTGACCCTCTGAGGAGTTTGGCATGGCTAATGACTGCAAACGTCATTCTGCTCATCAACAGCACCATCAGTGGTAACAGCCACAGGTATTCAATGCTACTGAGTCTGTGGGCTGTGATCTGATACAGTTTCTCATAAAGCACTTAGCCTTGCAAAATATTTTTTCTTTGAACCTAACTAAGCTACACAATCCAAATTGTCTGGTATGTATATGCTTCAAACGTAACACATCTACCACTGAATTCAACAGTTGTTCAGAAATGCAACTATTTGCTTATGATCATTTTGTTATTTTTTAATGGTTTCAATCATTTTTAACCTGTGTGACAGGAGGAAACCCTTGCAGGCTTCACCCAAGCAAAACATCTCTGATGGAATTAGGACAAACATCATGTTACAGTCTTCTGCCAGACTGGCAGTATTCTCTGGCATGGGGGCAAGAAATTAGGTTGGTTACATTAGCCTCACTTGGCCTCTCCCTCAGACAGGGGGCTAAAAAAACCTTCCCTTAGCCCTCCAATGAGGCGGCCTCAAAACCATTTGCAGTCTGCTGTCGATTCAGCTTTTTAGCTCTGCTGCTGTTGCAATGTACCTCTGATGGGCAGAAAATATATTGTGTTGACAAAGTAGTTTACTTTCTTCTATTCATTTGCATAGTGAATTCTGCTAATGCAACAACTAGTGGTCATATTAAAGATTACATTTATCGTGACGTCATTAACCTCGAGTGGAAAACTCAATTTAAAAAGTCAGTGCACATTATGTGCAAACTTTAATGTGCTTAAAGTTGCACATTATTTGTTTTCTTTATTGTTGTGGTGCTCCAGTCTTTGCTTGATAAGGGTTGATTGGGAATGGGTGTAAAAACTGGCCTTTGCCTTAGCTGTGCTGTTAGATATGTAATACCCTTATTTTGATTTTATTTTGACAATTATGTCACTTTGGCAGGGAATTGATTGTCCTTTTTGTGTTTACAGAGATATTTCAAAAGACAAGCCTGTCACTTTTTTTTAAAACCCTAACCCTAAACCCCCCACCCCCAGTCCACCCGGCTACTGTACACACTCACCTTCCCAAAAAAGGCTGCCCCAGTTCAGGCAGACGCTTTGCCTAGCATTTTGCTTTCCCAGAGTGCACTGTGGCAGTTAGGCGGGCTGGGGGACGAGCGCTGCAGAGCAGAGGCCGGGCAAGCATGTGTGTCTCCCGGGCCTGCTGGCTGTTGTGCATGCTCAGAATGAGCCCAAAGGCATCCAATTACACAGCTCCCACGGATTGTTTGGTGTCACTTGTCGTCTGTTCCTGGGATATATGATGATTCTGCGCTTCTCGTGTAAAAGGATAGTTTTGCGTTCAGGCTTGGCTTTTTCACTTTGAAGTGTTACAGCTCAATCGGTTGCAACATCGACGCAAAGGCGGGTTTTAATCCTGAGGCTTTCCCCGTTTTTGGTAGCTATCTGATTTGCCCGGGAAGCCACCCCGCGAGAGAGGGCTGCCCACCATGACCTGCACAGGGTCTAGTGGCCCTGGCACTTAAATGACTTCTTGGATGGCCATAGGCTTGGCACTGCAAATGCTGTTAATGTTTTTAATTTAAGACAGAGGGAGAGAGGGAGAAGGAGAGAGAGTGAGAGAGAGAAGGAGTGTGAGAAAGCAAGGGAGAAGAGAGAGAGAGATGAGATCTTGCTATAGTACAGGCAAAAAAAATAAAAAGCATTGTGGGCAGCAAAGATAGGATTCAATCTTTTACCCACTTAGAAAAACAGCAGTTAACTTTGGAATGTAGCAGCTATCACTGTCACTGAAATTTAAGCAAAGAATACTTTTCTCCTTGAAGGCTAGGGTTTCACAACTCTGTTACTGAGGAGGATTGAGGCCAAGCGGTTAAATTTGGAAAAAGTCTCAAAACTCTGCAAGCAACAGTAATGTCAAAAAGATTAATGACCATACAAAGTATTTGCAAGACATTCCTAAATTATTTTAGTTTAAGCGTGAATATTAATAGAAGCCTAGGAATAACCTGCTGCTGCAAATAGGTCTGAGGTGAGTCTCTCGTAACTTATCAGTTATCAGTTAACATTATCAGTTATCAGTTAACATTATCAGTTAACCTCATCTGTTGACTTTTTTATCACTATTTGAATTTTGAGAATTGTCGAATTGTTGAATCACACAAAAGTCCAAAGCAGCTCTATAATAATATATAATCAACTTGGGGTTTGGTTTACACTTGCATGTTGCTAGTAGGCTACTCAGTCAGGTATTTCCACCAGCATTGTAGAGAAATCCTTATTTACAAAGTCTGTAATTAACACTGGACCTGGATTAATTTGATTAGAATCCCCTTTTAGAGTAAATTCATCTTTTAGTTCAGTGTTTTCTTATTGTGGCCTTGTAGGGCAGGGTCCACGTTTCTTGAGCTGACTATACAGTGTGTATAATGCTGCTAAGTGCAGTGGAAAAAAAAGTCTCAGATGTTTCTCCATTCATCTTGGGTGCCTCGCAGGGACTGACAGTCGCTCCTGGCCTGCGCCCCCAGCCCCACACCGAACAAGGAAGGGTCTTGTCTTCGGATAGTCCCAGTAAAGCAACCCAGCCCCTCCCTCTCTCCCTCCCTCTCTCTCTCTCTCCCTCCTTCCCCTCTCTCTTCTCTCCTCTCTTCTCCGCTCTCGTCCATGCTCCGCCTGCCCTGCGTGTGAGTGAACTACCATCTGGCCCCGTCCTCCATCCTCCTGCACCGCTGCAGACTCAGAGCTCCCCTTCCTCCTTACTCTACACCAGGGGTCTCCAACAGGTAGCTAGCGAGCTACCAGTAGCTCCGCACCTGTTTCTAAGTAGCTCTCCAAAAGGTTTGAGGAAGATGTTTATAACTCTGATAACCCCGTCACTTGGGGAAACGTTAAAATTTCAATGAAATACAATTTATTGTATCAATTCATAGTCTACAAAGAGAGAAGGTAAATGAGTTGAAAGGAACCTTTAAAAAGCATACAAATCTTATTCAGGGGTTTTGGGTGGAGATCAGCTATGTGAATACATGCCATGGTACTACTAACATAAAAGCTCCCGGCCATGTCCATTTTGTCAAAGTAGCTATCAGAGGAAAAAAGGTTGGCGACCCCTGCTCTACACTCAGCAGGGTGACAGGGTGAGGTGTGTGTGTGTGTGTGAGAAAGAGAGAGTGTGTGTGTGAGAGAGAGAGAGAAAGAGAGAGAGAGAGAGAGAGCGGTGCATGTAGGACAGAGTTAGGCAGTTTTCCATTGGCCTTACCTATTCAGAAAATAATCTTGACATTTTGGATGCACCTGAACAGTCTGAAGAACTCTCTCCATTTTGAGGTACTAAAAACCCAGCAGCTGAAACCTGAAAAGAGTCCTCTTAGCCAGCTGGTACATAAGCCACCTAACTCAATAACAACAATTAATACACATCAATCTGTTTCCCAAACATCAATCAGAGGCAACAAAATAATGAATCAAGCAAAAGAAGAATATTTAGAGCATTAGACAAACCAAATTGCCAGCCAAAGTAGAATGAATTCCTATCTGATCCTAAAAAGCGAATATGAATTGCCGTATCTCATCTCAGAGCCTGTCCATCCTGTTATTACTCTGGTTCTTTACTGCTGTTAATTCTAGATCCTTTATGTCCACCTCCTATGTTCCTGTATGTTATGTTGTATGTAACAATAGATTTAGCAACACTGTTCCCATACAGTCATGCTAATAAAGAGAGAGAGAGAGAGTGTGTGTGAGTGAGTGAGTGAGTGAGTGAGTGAGTCTGTGTGTGTGTGTGTGTGTGTGTGTGTGTGTGTGTGTGTGTGTGTGTGTGTGTGTGTGTGTGTGTGTGTGTGTGTGTGTGTGTGTGTGCGTGTGTGTGTGTGTGTGTACGTGTGTGTGTGTATGTGTGTGTGTGTGTGTGTGTGTGTGTCTGTATGTTTGTTTTTCCCTGGCAACAATATCCTGATGCTGCCTGAGTGTGTTGAGAAGGACTACTCCAGCATCAGTGATTTTGTTGCTGGTGAAGAACACAGGCAACTAATGGGATTTTGTCATGAAGCAGAGTTATACAAACACACAGACACAATGAAAAGCATTCAACTGCGGAAAAGCATCAAACTTGAACGCTCTTTGCCACTATGTTACATAGACACACATGTTGGTCAGTAAAAATAAAAACTGATTAGATCTGGTTTGTGGTGATTGTTCCTTTTTCCTTGATCATCAGACGACTTTGGATCCCCACCTTAAGAAATAAAGTGCCCATCTATGTTCCTTTCATCATATAGGTTCTTAACACACGTCTCTGGGACCTTTTCCATGCAATAGCACACACTGTCACATATTAAAGTTAGGACACCCCAAAGAGGAGTTTCCATTTAGTGTGATACCACATCCCAGTGATGGTTTTAAACAATCAATAAAACAGAGAAAGTGGTCAACCAGAATATTGTTGATAAGAGACATTTAACACAGTCTGTAGTAAGTTGTTTTGACTAGAATCCTTTCCATGTGTTGTACTATTTTGTATTGACAGTTCTCCAGAGAAGAAAATAATTGCAGCTGAGTAAAATGACCACTGGAGGGCAGGGCAGTACTTACATGGAAGCGTTACTGGCCGGCAGACCTGGGAACAGTGTCTCAGTTGGCCCTGCATGATAACATGACACAGAGACAATATCATAGTTCATCATAGTTAGATCAAGTTTATTAGCATCTCTGATTCTAATCAATCATATATAATGTCATGCAAATAATGCTGGTGATTGGAATGATTAATGATGATTAGGATAATGATGATGGTGATGATTATATTGATAACACTGCTGACTTGTTAAATAGGTTTTGAAAACCTTGCCAGATGTTGAACCTTACCAGTCAGATGCATGAGAAGTGTTCTGTTTTGTTGAATTAAAGTACAAGACAAGTAAAACTAAGCCAGCCAATGTATGGCTTTGGTGATATACTGCATATTGCACGTGATAACAAGGTCGTCCTAATAGCTCGCATCCTTGTGCATGCAGCACACTCGGACTGCAGCCGGTAAGAGCCTGCCCCTTCTCCAGTGCTGTGGAGAGTGCACTCAGTACCCTCTGCCAACCAGCTATAGGCAGCCTTCGCCAGAGCTGCCGGGAAAGGAAAGAAAAACCTCTGTCATATTATACAAGCTATCGATCAGCGCCTGTCTGCATAGCCCATCCCTCCCTCCCTCGGCACTCGTCCTTTTCCCCTTCATGCGCCTCCGTCCATTATTGAGCTTGGAGCAGCCACAGCAGAGCGCAGGGCCTGCCAGCGAGAGGATGGGGACTACAGCATGGGACCATCACAACACAAGGTGAGAGAGAGAGAGAAACAGAGACAGAAACAAAGAGAAAGAGAGAGAAACTCAGTTACACACACAACACTCCACAAATCAGTGATGCTAGTTCAGGATGGTTGTTTTGGTAATATTGATGCTGTGAATCACTCGTGCATCAATACTATACTATACTGTGTACTGCAGGGTTTTGGGAGTGGATTGTGTCTTATGAACCATCTGCAGTGTGTGAGCTCTGTGCATGTGGTGTGCTGGTCCTCCCAGATGAGCGTTTGTGATGACCTGGATGCGTCTGAGTGCCGGACAGCCTCTCTGCCCGGCGGTGGACTTCCTGGGGGTGTGGTCGGGATGGAGCAGGCCTATCCGCTGAGAGTGTGGTAAGCCTCTCTTCCCTGCTCTCTGATTTCACTGTGCCTCCCAAGGTAACCCGACCAATCAAGGTCCCTCAGGCTTTTCCTGCTCTCTCCACAATGCACAGGCTGCACTAACACTTAGCCTCATCTCAGGGTTTATCTGCGTTCATTGTTACAGGCTTGGGAGTAGACTGATTTATTTGTGACTGTCTGGGAGTTGATGGTTTTTTGTTGATAATGGGGATTACAGATCAAACATGTGTGTGTGTGTGTGTGGTTACAGGATGTGGGAGTCCACCCTGTGTGAGGCCTAGTCCACACGTACCAAACCCATCTTTTTTTCCTCCGTCTTTCCTGGAACCGTATCAAGAATATTTGCGTTGTTTGGTCGGAACGATGACTGAAATGTGCAGCCACCATCCATTCAAAAAATCACAACAAATCACTCAGCCTACCCAGAAATCCTTGCTGCATCTAGTATAAAGAAAGATACTCTGGCGAAACAGTATGACGACAAAGAAAGATGGTAATTTGATTTAGCCGATTTTATTTGATAGTTTGATTCTTAATGGTGAAGTTCTAAAAAAAAAGGAGGCAGGGCGGGGGTAACACGGGCCCCGGGAGGTCACGGGCCCTGGTGCGACTGCACTTGCTGCACCTACTATAGTTACGCCACTGCCACCAAGTCATAAGCTATCGGCGCTGCGCAGCACCAGTTGTGATATTTATCCTACGGAGTGTAATCGTAGGTAATGTCATGTATGAAAACTAGTATTGTTTGGCAATACTATAAGTGCAAGTCCAGGGCAGCTGAGGTGTGGCGATGACATCATCGATACGCAAGTAGGATGTGCGGTTTCGCTGTCCAAACGAATTCAAAAGGGCTACGGTTTCAGATTTTTCCACTCTGGGACCAGGTTTCAAAAAAGTGCGGTTTCGGGCAGTGCGTTTACAGGATTCGTTTGGACGCTCGGCCAAGACAAAGCAAAACCTCTGCGTTTAACCCAAAAAGCGTCTCCGTGTGGAGTTAAGGAGGGGCGTTGCCTCCTCCCCAACCTGTCAGACAGTGAGGTGTTAATCCCAGTGGAAAAGGGACAGCAGATTAGGC
Organism: Alosa pseudoharengus; assembly: GCF_046254945.1. Lineage (NCBI taxonomy): Eukaryota > Metazoa > Chordata > Actinopteri > Clupeiformes > Clupeidae > Alosa > Alosa pseudoharengus. The sequence goes on along the minus strand of NW_027468674.1, from coordinate 28,285,677 downwards.
ATGTTATCTCACAGCTAGAGACCCCTGCTTTGCCCAGATGGTGAGTGTTTCTGAAGGGCTTCTTTCCCTACAACCACTGGATATATACTGATTATCATAGTCAACCCATGTTCAGGTCACATTTTATTCAGGGAAAACTGGAGCAGGCTTAAGAGGTTAGATTAATCTAGTCTAGACTGTGTGTGTGTGTGTGTGTGGGCGTGTGTGTGTGTGTGTGTGTGTGCGAGAGAGAGACAGAGAGAGTTCATGTGTGTGTGTGTTTGTGTGAGAGAGAGCGTTATGTGTATGAAAGAGAGATAGAGACAGATAAAGAGAGGAGAAGAGAGAGAGTCTCCCTGAACTCGTCATTCATTGAGTCAGCTACTCTCTTCCTTCCACTGACTCACTCATTTGAGGGTTGCCAGGCAATGGCGGAGGGGAAAATGTTTCCTATTGCGTATCTGCTGATGCTGGTGGCTAATATTTATTCAGGCCAAATGGTGAGAGGCCAAGAGAAAATAATAGATACATTCTCAAATGATTGCATCAAAGCTAAATTGTCTGAAAGAGAAAAGAGCTGAGTAGTGTTCTTTGCACTTTGTTTTTCAAAACTGTTTGGGTGAAGGGGAGGATAAAGGCCATCACCTCTAGCAAGTTCCAATCACCAACTCCTGTTTGAGTGACTGGTTACTATGGTTTTCATCATGTCAGGGATTTATAGGGCATGCATGACTGCCACATAGAAACATGGAAAGATGGCAGGACTAAAAAACATTGTTCAGGAAGAAGAAACTGCTACACCAGGGTTCAGTTAGGTTCTCTTAGATAACATTAATTGGCTGGATTAGCAAGAAGTCTTTATGCTAGTCGGTGTTGACAGTAATGGTTTGTTCTTGTCAAATAATGCAATGAGTGATGCTGTTCCTGGAGACCCAAGATATCTGGCACAATCCATTAGTTCAATAAACAAACCATGAAAAAGATTAGTTAATGTTCCATTTCCATGTTTCAAGATTCTAAATACAATGACAATCAGTGTATTGTATTGGTATTACTGGTTTACACATACATTCAGGGAAGTTACCCTTTATATAAAGCTTTCATGTAAATAAACAATGTTCATTACTATTATTATCAGGTGTAATAGACATCAGTGGAGATGGCTACAACAGGAGAGGAGAGCTTATGTCCATCTTCAAGATCTCAGGCGGGCCTGGGTTACCCCTGACCTGCACAAGAGCCTGAGCTGTACATGGCACCCAGCGTCCATCCCCGCACCTCACTTGGGCCTGTGTGGTCATGATTGGGTCAGAGGAGAGGTCATGATGTCCCCAGACGCTGTGGTACTGCCTTTGGAGGGTATGGTGGAGGCCACCTGGCTGAACTGCCACAGATGCGAGGTCCATAAGAATTTAAACTCTCCACCAAATTACATGGATTTAAACCAAATCTGGCAACCTTCTTTGAGATGTGAGTCACTTGGAGCACATAAGGATGATCATAGAATAGAAAATAGACTTATTAGTTACTTCACCAGAGCAAATAGCATTCCTATCTTATTCTTCAAAGTTCAGCCTAATGTCTACTTTACATGTGCCAAGGCTTCTGTGTGCAGAGTTCCAGCTCCTTATTCTCCAGGCCACTGTGTACACAGTGTATGCACCTCAGACCATTGTGGTGCACTGCACATTGCCAGACATCCAAAGAACAGAGCTGAATCTAGTTATCCTTGGGAAGAAACATTTCAAGATTACAACCACAATGACTGCTTGTTAAGGACAACAGTCGACCATCCTTGTCATCCAACGGCGACTTTATCCACGAAATCCCCCCCTGACTGTATCATCACACCTCATGATGCCTTCCTGAGGGTGCTGCCAACGGTTTCGCTTCCAGAAAGCTCTATCCTTTGGCATAGTTCTAGTGCAGAATGGACGACAATCGACAGCGACCCTCCCTTGGAGGTTGGGGCCGAATTAGATGCGGACACCTTTGGTGAACAGATCAGCCAATGTGCAGACAACGGCACGTCCAGCAGTGACATCTCAGAGACTGAAGACTCAGACAGCGATGACGCGGGCACAGACACATCTGATACCTCCTGTCAGCATGAATTCTCTGATGGGCATGAATCACTGAGCGAGCGGACAGGATATTGGTGCCCGCTGTCCATCCTCAAGAGGTCTCGGGGAGCGGCACACCTGCATGCCGTACCGTCTGCCTCATCAGAGGAGCACAATGCAGCTCGTCTGAGGAAGAGAGTATCCTTCTTCGAGGAGGTCACTGTCTTCATTTTTGACAAGGTAACTTAAAAAAGTCGCTTTCCAACAAACCAAATAACATCCTTCCACGATGATTTGTCAAGCACAGCCATCATTTTGCCATGCTTTATCCTACTGTAAACACCACTAGCCTAAAACACTTCTTTTCATTCTCATTGCGTTCTAATGCACACCACCCTTGTATTATTTTCTGTTGTAAGCACTGTGTGTCACCTTTACAGGAGGCACCTACCCAGGACTTAACAACTCCATGTAGCTCAGTGGACATTCAGAGCCAAAAGTCGCAAGGCATTCTGACTATGTCCACCAGTGGACATGCTGGTCACTTCTCAGCAGAGGAGATCCACTGTGATGAAGATGGTGAGTGGGTTCCTCTGTCTAGAACCCCCAAACAGACCTAGACACAGTAAAATCTCAATGCATACAGTGCATCATAAGACTACAATGTGTTGCTGCATATCATATAGAGATTGTAGTACTCTGCAGAGAGTAGTGCTCTCAGCTGAACGTACTATAAGAACTCAACTCCCTGCTCTACAAGATATCTATTCCAAAAGAGTACTCCTAAGAGCCCAAAAGATTCTGAAGGACTCTTCTCATCCTAACAATGGATTATTCATACCGCTGAAATCAAGAAGACGCCTATGTAGTCACAAAGCCAAAACTTTGCACACATTCACTCCTCAGCACTCTCAAACATTTCCCAACTCTGAACTCACACTATACTGACTTTGCACTCATTCACTCCTCAGCACTCATGACCCCCCCCCCCCCCAACACACACACACACACTTACATGACTTTTAGCACTTTTACATCCCTCTCCCTATGCTACAGACCTTTTATTTATTTTCTTATTTCATCACACGTCAAAAAACACACACACACACACACACACACACACATATCTGACTTTCTCCAACTTTTGCACATCTCCATAGAACTTTTTATTTATTATTTTTGATTACTCCTCCATCTATCTACCCATGTACTTGATTGCCTAGCCTTTCTGCCCCCCCACCCCCATCCCCAACACACACACACAAAACACACACACTAACATCATCACTGTCATCACCTCACATACATACATCACACTGCTTGCTACAGTAAGCCTCCTCTACATACTTGCTGCACACTGCCCCCCCCCCCTACATACACAGCACATTGTCTTCAGGATCTTCTTCAACACACATCCTCTACATACTTACAGCACACTGCCCCCACCTACCCACACACACACTACACACACACACACACACAGTCACTGCTCCACTCCCCTCCCGCCCACACACACATCTTCACTGTCATCACTCACATACATCATACATACAGTACTCTGCTTGCAATAGTAAGTCCCTTCACCATACTTGCAGTACACTGCCCCCCCCCCTCCCCTACATACACAGCACATTATTTCAGGAAGCTTCTCCAACACACATCCCCAACATACTTACAGCACACTGCCCCCCCCCCAATACACAGCACACTATCCCATCTCCCTTGTCATCCCCCCAACACACACACCAAGACCCCTGGCAGTTGGGTTAGCCCTTTGAGCCGTGGATCTGCCCAAGGTTTCTTCCTTGGTAAGGGAGTTTTTCCTTGCCCCTGTTGCTCTTGGGTGCTCCTTGTTGGTGCCCCCCCCCAATCCCAATCCTCCCCCACCTTTCTTATGCAGCCCTTGCCACTTAATCTACTAAAACCCTCTTCTACTGCACTTTTTACCCCCCCCCGCCATAAATGCACAAATAGGCTGACACCAGACATAATTTCACTGCATTTCTTACATCCAGTAACTATATGCATGTGACAATAAACTTCCTTGTATCCTTGTATCATTAATACACTTTGTTTATCTTACCCCAGATTTGGAGTGGGAAGATGACTTCTGCACAGCATTGCCCTCGTTCCCTGTTCTGATGGAGGCCAATCGGTCCTCTTGGTCTCACATCTCGGACACATCGGAGCATCCACGCGGCTCCGCCTGCTTTCGTCACGACTGGGTGAACTGCTCCACCTACACCTTCACCCACATCACAGACTCGGACTTGGAGTGACGAGAAAAAATTAGCAGCACTCACTCTTTGGCATTCCAGTTTCTTCATCATATGTAGAAGAGAAGCTGTTAATGCAATTAGCAATGAAGTTTTTTTTTCTACAGATATTAAAATGCCATTTTTCTTTATAGCAGTAATGTATTAACTCCCTAGTAGGATGAGATGAGGGCATTAAAGTTATTTTACAACAATGTGCCAGTTGTATATGTATTGTCTATGCAAATGTTTTTAGACTATTAGTAATGAACAATAAGAACTCCAGGAGTGAAAGCCATGGCAAGTGTTCATTTGAAGTAATACAATTTAGAAATGTTGCATTTTCATTGATTTCCAACACACTGGGTACTGATTTAGTGCCAAGGGAGCACTCAGTTCATTTAAAACTGATATTTAAAAAGGGTCCTGCTCCTACCTGTGATGGTACATTGTGCAATACCAGGCAATTCAGGCACACATTAGCAATGTCAGAGACTACAGTACACACTCCATACTGCGAGTCAGTGTGACATCAAAATGAGTTTGAAGACATTAACAGACATTAAGAGATCTGACTTCTATATAGGTAAGTAAGGTAGAGATAGAGTGTGTTTGGGAGAGAGCAATGCTGAGGTAGAGTGTGTATGTGTGTGTGTGTAAGAGAGAGCGATGCTGAGAGTGTGTATATGTGTGTGTGAGAGAGAGAGAGCGATGCTGAGAGTGTGTATTGTGTGTGTGTGTGTGTGTGTGTGTAAGAGAGAGCAAGAGAGCGATGCTGAGAGTGTGTATTGTGTGTGTGTGTGTGTGTGTGTGTAAGAGAGAAAGCGAGAGAGCGATGCTGAGAGTGTGTGTGCCTGTGTGTCAAACTGTGCCATGCTGGCACTCGGCCCTGATTGCGTTTGTCAAAGGGCAGCTCTGTTGTCATGATGACACAAGAGCCTGCGCTTGTTTTTCACCTCATCCGGTCAGGCTTAGGTCTCATGGAAAAAGTGACTGATACCCCCCCTCACACACACTTCCCCTCGATGGCCACTCTCTCTCTCTTTTATGACTGCACATGAGTCAGCCAGCCGGCTGAGGTCCCCTTCCCCCTGCCTACCTGTCTGGACCTTACTCAGCAGTAGCCCAGAGCGGCGTGACATCAGAGGCTGGGGGGACAGGTGCATGTTGGGTACTAAAAGCCACTCACGGGCGAGTGGGCCGTGACGTCACGGTGCGCCTGGGGCCGCCCGAGCGGAAGGACACGTTCACCTGTTGACTTGCTCGCTTGCATGCATGCGCTCTCCCGTTGTCTTGGGAGCAAGGGGCCGGGATTAGCTGCTGCTTCCTGGAGCTTGTTGACAGTGGGGTGGGGTGGGGGGGGGAATTGCACGCTGAAAACAGATGACCACATTCCCTCGCAAGAGGCAAACAACTTCTGTCATTTGCAACTCTCATTACCCCTACCCTGTTATTTTTTGTCCCTGAACAATTCAAGATAGTTTCTTCCAGGTGAAAGATGGCAGTAAGCTATTTTAGCTGCTAAACAACACATTTTTCTCTAGGAACCACTGGATTGATAATGCAGACTAGACTTTAGAACACTCTAGGTAAGAGGTTCTAGAGTTTAGAACACTGTAGGTAAGAAGTTCTAGACTTTAGAACACTGTAGGTAACAAGTTTACCTACAGAGTTTAGAGCACTGTTGTTCTAGAGTTTAGAATTGTAAGTTGTGAGAGAAACTAAGTGATTGACAGGCGACTAGGGCAAGTGCAGAGGAGAGGCCTTATGTTTGTTCATCTGTTTAAAGGTGTGGCCTTGGGTCCAGCTGTGGCAAATATTTGTATATCTGCCCAGAATATGACCAAAATGTTAAGATTAACCTCCAACTGTTCTGTTTAAGATTAAAAGATAGGCCATAGGATGTCATACAAAAGATGTCTGCACTATGCCAGGATTCTACAATGAATGAGCCTTAATATAAATGGTAAAAAACTAAATATATGTTTTCACTAGAGTGCAATCTCTAGACAGAACAGGTGTACTGCAAAGGACTTCCTATATCACTTTACTCCTTGTTTGAAGACTGGAACTGTCACATGCAAATACTGTAAGACAACTATCCTCAGTCCATGGGCATTTTACATGCAAATGTGTAGTAGTAGATGACTAAAGGAATGCACACGTATAGTGTGTGTCATTTAAGTGATAGTGTGTGTGCGTGTGTGTGTGTGTGTGGGGTGTATTTATGAGAGTTTTTTCCCCTTCTAATGTATGCATTGTGAGTGTGTATCTGCTCACGTGTCTATTTGTTCATTTGTCTGCATCCATTGTAGTCCATATTCTGGAGAGCATCCAGGTAGCAGTAATCTTATCAGTACCTGAAAAGAGTACGCTCCTTGGCTTGCAGGCAGACCCCCAGTCAGGGGCAACAAATGGAAAAATAGGGGAAAGCGAGAGGGGAAAAAAACACACGCGCGCAAATGTTTCCACAGTCTCAGCAGTGGCACGCTAGTGTGCCTGGGGTTGTTTAAACATCAGAGACCACAGCACTTGATCTGTGCCTCACCCAATGAAGCAGACCTGTGAAGCAAACCAAGGACATCAGTGGTGTGTGTTCCTCTCTCTCTATCTGTATGTGTGTGTGTGTGTGTGTCAGATATGTAAGCTACCTTGGGAGTAACACAGGTGTTAGTGTAAACTCCTAGCAAGACAGACTCTAAAGCTAGCAACTGCATAATGACAGCCCTGCCAATTCCATGTCTGATCTCATTAACCTTTAAAGCAACACCAAAGAGTTTTTTGTACCTTAAAATAATGTTTCCAAAATCGTTTCAGTGGTTCATCAACTCGTAACAGGGTGAACGGCACTTTCTGCATTCGCTTCGCGGCCCTCTATCGGCTATTACCGCACTATGTAAGTTTGCTGCATCGGGTAGCGGATCTGTAGTTCGATGGAATGAGACATGAGAAACTACAAATTTAACTTGCATCTGATGTCGCAATACATCGTACTTTCATAAACTCATGCAACTTATTCTATCTTGTCTGTGGACATGGTTATTTGCAAAGCCGGTGCTGGATAAACAAATAGTGCGTGCGACAGATGAAAAGTTCTTTGGTGTTGCTTTAATATGTGGAGGTCTGTGCATGTGTTTTCTAGCTGTAAAGGCCATTCAATGGGAAATTGGAATGGGAATCTTTTAGTGTCTGAAAGAATGGAAAATGGAGATTCCAAACTTCTCTGTGCGCCTGTGAAACTTGCCAACAAGGACCTACAAAATGTATTTAAGGGCACAACTTTCAAATGATGGACGGGCATCTTTCCCAACAAATTGCTCATTAGTAGGCTATATAGAAACTAGGCCTACTTGTCTTTGAGCTTCTTGTCATGTATCCTGAAGGCTTTCATTCAGTGTCATGACAGCAGCTTTAACGAGACAAATTGGCATCATGACCAGAAAGTTGTGTCACCTTACATGTTATGCTTATCTTTTCAGTGCTCACTCATTGAATATTTGTTTTAAAAGAAATATGTACCCTACAGTTTATAGGCTAATTCAACTATGGAAATTACTAATGTAGTTTGACGGAAGTTACCAGTTCACGCAGCAAATATCAAATATCTAAGGACAAATATTTAGAAACGTTTTCCCTCGTAATTCATCTCGATGAAAAGCTTACATTTTACCACCATGATGACTGATGTTATCACGATTGAGACTGTTTACAATGAACAATTGTTTTTGTACGATAAGGCGGCAACGCGGCTTTGTATTACTGACAAAACATGACTACGTTATCCAGCCCTATTTGGTTTCACGGACACGTCCTGCAGTTACCTTGTAGTATTCGTTAACTTCATGGTTTAATCTACATACTGCCAGCGTACTGCCAGTTGCCATGCTTGCCTGATTTTCTGCCTGTCAGTGCCATAGTCTGTGCGCACTGACTGCCTGAACTCTGGTTTCGATATCTGCGCAACTCTCTTACGCACAAGTGAGTTCAGTTGAATCTCCATCTCATTGGCTAAGCAAATGCTACGTGTACATCAAGCAGCAACAGGTAGCCGCATGTGTAACAGTTAACATTTCATTCTGGGAATGTCTCGTCTTGTGCTCCGCGCACATAAAACTTTTAAAATTATAAACAGTCATCACATTCCCTTGGCTTCTCATCTCTTCTCATCTCTGATCTGTAAACACGCATATTTTATAAGGTAAGGTGATTTTCAATGTTCTTTTTCTTTAAACGTTTTCTTCTATTTCCAGGTTTTATACAATATCTTTGTTGATGTGTGTATATTATGGTCCTATTACTTTCATTCAAATCATCTTTGGTCACAACGTAAACCTGCTCACGTTTTTGTCTAAAATCATCTCCGTCCAATAGCTATAATAGATTTAGGCAAAACATTTTGGTTTACAGTAGTTTAGTTGCTTATTATAAACCGAGTGCCTTAACCTGTTTTTGGTAGGGGTTAACCTTGAACATGTTATCATGCCCCGTGTGTAGTTAGATTAGGAAGCCCTGTACTAGCGCTTGCTCCCCATCAACTGCGATAACAGTGTCCAGCCAGCGCGTCAGGTGCAGAGACACTGTAATTTGTAAGATGCCATACAGACAGGAAAATTGTAACCATAATATTACCACGTAGTCCATTTCATAATTGCAATGAAAGTTGCTTCTCCATCTAAACACTAAACTGGTTCAAGTAGATTATAACACCTAGATTGTTTAAGAATCTTATTGGAGAATGATTTGTTTTAGCCACTGTCAGAGAAACTTTAAATGGTTAATGCTGACTTGAAAATGTGAACTTGAAATCGTAGGTCTTAATTGTTTCTTTGATTGGCCCTTTCTCTAGTGTGGCCCTTCTCTCAGAATCTTGAGCTTACCGGTGCGGGTGGGTCTGCAGGATGAAGTCCAAAGGGAAGGGGGTCAAGCGCAGCAGCCAGCAGGCCTGGAGTGAGTCTGACCCGGACCTCCACCTGGAGACAGAACCCGGGTCCAGTGAGCAGGAGGGCTCCGAAGCGTCTGTTCAGCTGAGGGGCTCCTGGCGGGCCCGCCGGGTGCAACAGCGCAGGGCCAACGACAGCGAGGGCCTGGGCGGTGGCCGAGGGGTCAGCAGGCGCCGGCGGCCACACGGCGGCGCCAGGGAGCGCAACGTGCGGCGACTGGAGAGTAACGAGCGGGAGCGCCAGCGCATGCACAAGCTCAACAACGCCTTCCAGGCGCTGCGCGAGGCCATTCCCCACGTGCGCACCGACAAGAAGCTCTCCAAGATCGAGACGCTCACGCTGGCCAAGAACTACATCAAGGCCCTGACCACCATCATCTTGGGCATGTCGGGCGGCTGCCGCTCCGGCACCGAGGGCCCGGACGAGGCCAGCATGAGCGAGGCCTCGCGTCTCCTGGAGTGCTGTCAGAGGCATCTGGAGGAGGACGACGAGGAGAGCCTCTCTAAGTACCTGACTCAGATCCACAGCTTCACCCAGGGCAGCTAGCAGCAGCGCTGAGGGGGAGGGGGAGGAGGAGGTGGGGCTGCCGTGGGCAGAGAAGACTGGGATGCTTCAGAAATGGACTGGACAAATGAAAAGGACAGTGTCTGGTCACTAGCTGAACTGCGGTGGCCAAGAAGTGCACCACTCCACCCCCAACCCTCTCAAGCTAAAGTCTCGTTAGACTTTTTTGATCAAGAACTTTTTAAGTCTTGACAAGAGGCAAAAAAATCTTTTAAAAAAAACCCCAGCCAGCTCCCTGGTGAACTGACCTGAGTCAAGCGATGCAGGAGGACAGGCCCAAAGATCCAAACAGGTCCTAAGTAACCACTAAGATTGGTCCATGATGTGCTGTATTGTTAAAACTTCACTCTCACACCCTAAAATATATTATACTTTAGCAAACACATGCACTGTAGAAACCGGATAGACAGACTCAATAATTATTGACAATATATCATGTACTGTGGAGGATTCACCCTGAATGTTAACTGATCATAAAGGACACAACAGAACACAACAGATTGAGAATACTCACATTTATTGAGAGGACACTGCCATGGAACAGACACAAACCATGCTTTTTTTTTTATTCCACAAGTACACTGTACTCTAGTGTTAACCACTTTGTTATTGTAGAAGGAATAAATTAAGATTAAAATGAAGAGAACTATGACACATCTTCTACTCTCCGAGGTGCGCACAACATTACAGGTTTAGCTTGGAATGTGTACAGATTCACACAACATTTTGCTAATACTTCTCCCGTGTGTAAGGGAGATGAATGAATGGTCACAGCTCGACTCTGCCTTGTCCACTGACTTTGACAGAAGAGTAGTGTGCTCGCACTTAAAGTAGGATTCAGCTTTATCACCCAGAGGGCCAACTTATCTGCTTTGCATTCACTCAGTAATTCTGCAGAAGTTCAGTCACTCAGTTTGTTTGGCTTTACAGGTACGTATTCACAGAAGAAAAAAGCCCAGGATTCAGTATTTACAGCAGTCACTTCAGATAATGCCCTGACTTCCCATCATGCAGTTCAGCTAAAAAAAAACGCTTCACTTTTTCCACATTTCACAATTTTACAGAAGCTTCATCTGACCTTATACAATGTTCAAAAGAACATAGGCCGTTTTGCAACGCAATGCCCACTCAAATAATAAAACATTTATAGCAAAAAATACATTTATCCTTTTAGAACCCTTTAAAAGCATTTGTGCTACCATTTTTTCTGGTCCTGATCAATGAAAATAGGTGCCTTTCAATAAGCAACTGGTTTTCTTTTTGAGGAAGTGAGACTATTCCTGAGTGGAGAAAAGGTTTACAGTGTCTTGACAAGTTTATCATTGCACATGATACATTTAAACAACACATATTTAACATCTTTCATTTTAATATCTATCAGGACCAAAATGCCTGGCCATTAAATTTGGATTTCACACACGCCCCGAAGTGTGCCACAATTTTAACTGCCATGAATGAATAAAGAACCCTTTCAAAATGTCTTCAACCCGCAGCATGAAGATTAATATCTCAAATTCTGCTGACAGCAAGTGCAAGTCATGTTGCAAAGGATACAGAGAGAGAGAGATAGAGAGAGAGAAAGAGAGAGAGAGAGAGAGGGTCTGTGTCAGTAACAGGGAAACTAAAGGGAAGACATGAGTTCCAAGCCTCAACAACAACAAAAAAAACTGTCAATTGTCAAGTGCTACATCACATAACTGTACCTTCTGTTAAACTGTACTTTGAAAAGCTTTTGCGGCAGTAGTTTTTCACCATAACATGATACTAAATAACCTGATTGAAAGCTAAAATGCTCTTATAGCCAAAAACAGCAAAGCTACGGTAGCTAAATAAACAGTGCAATGCTTCAGTCACACAGAGCGGTTGGAGGGGTGTTGACCCTAAACTCGTCCACTCTAAGCCTTAGTCAGATCTCTCTTTTCAACCCAGTCATACTGTCAGTGTGTCTGGCATTGCATGATCCCATAATAAACAAAAAACAAATGCCCACAAAATCACATTCATGTGAAATAAATACTAAGACCAAACCACTTATAAAAGACAGATCAGAAAAAAAATTGAGGGGTAAACCATCAAAGGATCAGTCTGGATGAACGGCAGGTTTGGAAGTGACTGATCTGAATGGAGAGAGGGAATGAATGGAAGTCGCCTGACCACATCAAGTCAGTGAGTAAACGACTTGAGGAGTGGATGTCCCAGTGAGAAAATAAATATGTTATGAATATAATCAACTTTTCTCCAGCATACAAGAGAAAATATCCATATGTGTATACGTTTATGTTACCTGTGTATGTATGTCCAAGTGTATATGTGTGTGTGTGTGTGTGTGTGTGTGTGTCTAAAATTACTGACTGTAGCTATCACTAAGTTGTACTTAAAATGCTGTTGTGGTAGTGACAAATGGTCAGCTCAGCTTGGAGACAAACACAGCTTGATCCTTTTAAAACTTTAAACCCACCGCGCATAGTGGGTGATGTTTGGGTGACACTGACAAGGGCGCTGGCAGGTGGAGATGGGTGGAAGTGGATGGAGATGGGTGGAGATGGGTGGAGATGGGTCTCCCCTCTACCATGTGTTGAGTGTGGGGTGTGGATGCCTATCAGCCGACGGCGTCGCCGTCGTCCTCCTGGTGGCGGGTGGGCAGCGGGCTGCGTGGGGGCGTCTGCTGGGCCAGGCCGTTGTGTGGGGCCGGCATGCTGATGCGCTGGGCCTCCATGCAGTTGGCCCTCACCGTGATGTGGTCCCAACCGCCCTGCAGGACAGAGGGAGAGGGAGAGTCACACAGACCGTCCCACCCTGAGCTGACTCAGGGAATGTGTGTGTGTGTGTGTGTGTGTGTGTGTGTGTGTGTGTGTGTGTATACTGTGCTAGCCCAGTGTACATAGTCAAGCCTTTGAAAGCAGTTTATGTTGTGTGTGTGTGTGTGTGTGTGTGTGTGTGTATACTGTGCTAGCCCGGTGTGTGTGTGTGTGTGTGTGTGTGTGTGTGTGTGTGTGTGTGTGTGTGTGTGTGTGTGTGTGTGTGTATACTGTGCTAGCCCAGTGTACATAGTCAAGCCTTTGAAAGCAGTTTATCTTGTGTGTGTGTTTGTGTGTGTGTGTGTGTGTTTGTGTTTGTGTTTGTGTTTGTGTTTGTGTGTGTGTGTGTGTGTGTGTGTGTGTGTTTGTGTGTGTTTGTGTGTGTGTGTGTGTGTGTGTGTGTGTATACTGTGCTAGCCCAGTGTACATAGTCAAGCCTTTGAAAGCAGTTTATCTTGTGTGTGTGTTTGTGTGTGTGTGTGTGTGTGTGTGTGTGTGTGTGTGTGTGTGTGTGTGTGTTTGTGTGTGTTTGTGTGTGTGTGTGTATGTACTGGATTACTGGTTTGACTTGTTATTGCGCCAGGATCTGTAGCGTCAAATCTAAACACTCTTCATCATTATCTAGAACAGGTAACAGGAGACCACCAGTAATACCCCACCAGTAATACCCCACCAGTAATACCCAAACAGTAATAGCCCACAAGTAAAACCCAACCAATAATACCCAAACAGTAATACCCAACCAGTAATACCCCACCAGTATAACCCAACCAGTAATACCCCACCAGTAAAACCCAACCAATAATACCCAAACAGTAATACCTCACCAGTAATACCCCACCAGTATAACCCAACCAGTAATACCCCACCAGTAATACCCCACCAGTAAAACCTAACCAGTAATACCCAACCAGTAATACCCCACCAGTAATACCCAACCAGTAGTACCCCACCAGTAGTACCCCACCAGTAGTACCCCACCAGTAGTACCCAATAAAGACGGCTACTGGGAGGTTATCAGTGGACATTTTGCAAGTTGGCTGCTGGTTCTCACCCCGATGCCGTAGTCCCACGACTGGCCTTTGGGCTCCATGGGCTGCACACCCAGCCGCCGGCACACCGTCCCACAACTCAGACTGTGGCTGCCCTGCACTTTATCTGCGATGATCCACACCTGCAAAACACAGCAAACGTGCTCCATGTTACGAGCCATTGACCTGAATTCTTCTGCAAGTAATAACTATAAACCAATATTTTACATTAAATATCAATCTGTAAACATGCATACAAAGGACTGAAGAGTTACTGCCTGAAGAATAGACTTTATTGCTAACATTCTCCTTGGCAAATTCTTTTTCACTCTATTCCACTAAACCAGTGGGTCTGAAAAAACCTGTTCTAACAGGTGATTCAGCTTATTTCCCTGTAAAAAGACTGACCTGGTCCAGTGGTCCCACGGAGACTTTGCGCACGTTGTTGGAAATGTGCTCCCATGTGGAGCCTTGAGGGTAGCTGGGGGTCAAGCCGTGTCTGTACCAGAGATTCCCTGAGTGGAGATGAGAGAGAGTGTTACAAAAACATCTCATATCAGCCATAGCTTACAGAATAAGAGCAGTGCTGTATATAGGAATTTGAAAAGTGTTATAAAAAAGTAGAGCGAGGAAGCATACCATTCTCATCAACAGTGTAAACTGACGTCCTGCCAACAGACACTTGCTTGAGTTTCTGCTTGGCCGGCGGAGGGATGTGGTACCAGCAGTCACCTGAGGTCAGACAGGTCAACAGGTCACCTTTCTGCACCAGTGTACCTCTAATCTTACACATTCATTCCAGTAACACCCGGTGGAATTTTAGTCTATTTCTGCACACAAAGGCACTATTTTTTTAAAGTATACGTTTTGCCTTCATTCAGACAGGACAGTGAAAAGTGACAGGAAGTGAGTGGGAGAGAGAGATGGGGATGGGATCAGGAAATGACCGCGGTCCCCGTGGACACCTGGACCCGATTATAAAATGGATAGTTCCGGTCCTTTATTATGATTGGTTAAATGCCATTGTACGTTAGATGCCATTGTATATTTTCCCGATATAGCACAGCTGAAACCACATTTCGTTCTATATTAATGCACTTAGAATGCATAACGGTTAAAATTCAAAGTTGCTGCGCAACAATTCCAATAAGAATCTACTAGCGGTGGAACTATTCTATGGGGACTCCGCAGAAGAATGTACATTTGTAGATGAAATATAGCTTTTAAATTTCATGATTATTTGTTTATCTTGTATCAATTTTTAATGTCCTATATGTGGTAGCCGTTTTATAAAAGCAATAAGCCCCTTGAGGCCCTCGGGGCTTCTTGCTTAAATATGGTACGGACGCTGAAGCCACTTACGCCACAGTTACCCCAATAGTACTGGCTGGATATGATATTGGTCTTCCATTACATAAAGAACAGGGGCTAAGATCTTTTGTCACACTTCAATGTTCATATTTCACTAGCTTATTGTTTCACATGTTGCCTTGTTTGAAACCAGAAAGCCTCTCAAAAACCTCTGAAGCATTGTCTGTGAAAGTGTAGAATGGTCGGGTTCTGACCGGCGAGGTTCTGTGCGGACACGGATCCCCGGTAGAAGGTGGAGCCGTCACGGGCGATGGCCCACACCTGGTGGACGGCCCCGATGGAGATGGACTTGAAGGGTTGGTCCGTGCCCACGTGCAGCCAGGATGTGCCCTGTGGGGTGCCAGAGAGGCCACAAAAGACACCAGAGTTACACAACCAACCCCTTGCACAATAATGAGTCACTGAGTCACCACTCTGTCTCGTTCACACCATCGATAGTGATCACGGAGAGGCGTGAAAGAGGAGGGTGGGAAGAGATAAAGAGAGACAGAAAGAGGAGAGCGAGAGAGCGAAAAAAAGAAAAAAGAAAAAAAACGAATGAGAGGAAGAGAGATAAAGACCAGAGACATGGTAAGAGAGACACCTCTCTTACTTACAGTGACAACAGTTAGTCACAACATCACAAACTCCTGCAGTAACTTTGGTACAAGATTCACACCACAGAACTGGCCAAATAACAGGCCATTAACAATCATTCATGTCAAGGGCTGATACATGCTACTTTCCCCAACATGGCTATTTATTCAATCTGTAGCCTGGGAGACGCAGTAATGGTGCAAAGGGTGCGATTCTGCATGATTTCACGTTTGTTTATGTTTATATTTCAATTTTTTTAGCTTTTGTCCAAAACAACGTACATTATATTTTAATCAAGGACCAAACAAAACACGCCCGAGAGGTAGGTAGGGGTAGGAATGTGCTAAATGTGATGGGCTTGAAATCTGGTACGATCGCTGACTGCACTTTTCATTTGAAGGGATAAAACATACTTCTTTCTCAGACATGGATATTGATGCAGACTTCACCAGAAGCAGGAGGTGACCAGTGAGACTTACAGCTGGGGTTTGGGGGGTGACCCCCAGGCGACACAGCACGTCCCCCTTGTTGCTGATGGCCCACAGGGGCACCTGCTCCAGAGAGCTCTGGGGGCCACATGGGAGGATGGTGATGTCACTCAGGGGGATGGGCGGGACTTCCAGCCAGGGCCCAGTGGTTGTCAGTTTACACTTCCTGTTTGGAGAGCAGGGTTAGTTAAACTAGGTAAACAGAGTTTGTAGAGTAGAATGTTTGTGTGTGTGTGTGTGTGTGTGGGTATGAGTGTGTGTTTGCATATGCTTTGTCCATACAGCGTCACTGGGAGGATTCCAGCGAATGTGTGTTGAAACACAGCAGTCATAACATATCAGTTTGCATCGTGTGCATGTGTGTTTGTGTTCTACCATGAGAGACAGAAAGCCTTTACTCTGTGCCTGAATGAGTGAGAGATTCAGAGAGAGAGGGATGTGTAAGTGAACAAGTGTGAGAGAGAGATGTGTACTGTATATGTGTGTGAGTGAGTGAGCGAGAGAGAGAGAGAGAGAGAGAGAGAGAGAGAGAGAGAGAGAGAGAGAGAGAGAGAGAAGAGAGAGACAGAGAGAGAAAGAGGGATACAGAAAGAGAACTACCTGGCCCAGCGCCTCCGACGCACAAAGTCCTTCAAGGTTTTGTGCCCATGGTATGACCTGGATAAGCAAACATCCACTCACTCCGTGTTCACAAGGCAATTACACAGTGTTTTCATTTAGCTAAAGAATAACCAGTTCACTCTGACCAAACACCAACATGAACACAAACACCACACAGTCCTATTTTCAGCCACTGCATACAGTACATCTACACATAATATTAGTCATATGGAGCAGTACATACGCTGGGAAATCCGCCGCATACTGCCAGCCCTCTTTGTCTGTCCCTCCTGAGACACCGTAGTCAATAGCCCACTCACTCACCTGCGAAAAAGTAATTCATCAACATAAGTATTACCAAAGAAACCTGTTTTATACTGAGACAGAATGTCGCTGTTTGAACTCTCGCTGTCTATACTTCACATTTGTGAGATACATTCCTTAAAAACGTTTAAAAAGAGTTTTTTAAGAACAAACTAAGATGTGACTCTAACGGTAAAACCAACATTCTGACTGACCGGATGAGACGAATGAGATCAGCTCTACAAATGTAGTTGTACAGGGTTCCTACACATTTTCCATTTCAAAATTCCATACTTTTTCCATACTCAAATTTCCAAACTTCTCGGTAGATTTTTCTGACCATATTCTCGACATTGAGGCAACTTCTGGTTTTGGATAACTCGGTGAAAACAAAGGTATGGACAACTGAAGTGAATTAAAAAATGACACTTAATATTCGTCCATTTAGCTGGGTCATTTTTAGTTGTATCATAGTTGTATCTTGATGATGGGGACTGATAGTTACACTACACAACAGTAGGAATGGTTCATTAATACCTGAGTGATTAGTACTGCAAATGCAATAGTCTGAAACACAAATATTTCTCCATACCCTTGTTTTTTTTTTCCATACTTATCCAGACCTGGAAATTACTAAAATAAAATTCCATGCTTTTCCAGGTTTTCCATACTGCGTAGGAACCCTGGTTGTATAACGATAAATAAATCCAGTTCTAGTGTGTGTGTGTGTGTGTGTGTGTGTGTGTGTGTGTACAGTATGTCAGTCTGAAGTGGGTGAAGAGGGCCACTCACCCAGGTCCAGTGGGGGGAGGGGGGCTTGGTGTTGGCCTTGGTGCACTCGTGTAGGCCTGACGCGTCACTCCACATGTACCGGTCAGTAGGGAGACCCCTGGAGGACACAGCAAACATTACAGCTGCCTTCAGAAAACAACATACCACACCAACTCAATATTGAATCAGTATTGTAATTGATATCTGAAGCGGTGTACTGTATTCAAAAACATTAAAAAAAACATTTACACTGGCATACTTACATGCATGCATCCTTTCATTGTTAATAAGAAATACGAATAGTATGAAGCATCTATCAAGTCATGAAATCAGGTAAGAATGTACATCTTGCCAATGAATTCTAAATGACATTTACACTAGTATGGTTGACTAGTATGGCTCCACAGTGCTGAACAGCAGAGTGTGAACAGAGATGCCACTCTACTTGTTAGTGTATCCGGTGACTGGGTTCCATCGCTGGTTCTCATAGATGTAGACGCTCTTGACATCTGTCTGTGTGTGGATGTTGTCTGTGCTGCTGGCGAGCCCTGAGGGGGAACATTCAATACAAATGCAGCTGTTTTGGCACATCACCTCCACAGTGACAAGCACCGACAGCACAGCAGTGAGAGAAACAAGCTGAGAGAGAGAGAGAGAGAATGAGAGAGTGAGAGAGAGAGAGTGGGAGAGAGAGAGAGAGAGAATGAGAGTGTGAGAGAGAGAGAGAGAGAGAGAGTGAGAGTGTGAGAGAGAGAGAGAGAGAGTGTGAGAGAGAGAGAGAGAGAGAGTGATAGTGTGAGAGAGAGAGAGAGAATGAGAGTGAGAGTGAGAGAGAGAGAGAGTGAGAGTATGAGAGAGAGAGAGAGAGATTGAAAGAGAGAGAGAGAGAGGATGTTACCCTGGAAGAATCCCCCTCCGTAGCCGCCAGTGTAGACCCAGGCGGTGTGGTCATAGCCGATGCCCCAGACTACACCCAGACTGTTGCCCTCGATCATGCGCAGATGACCCCCCACCTGACGCCAGAACCTGCAGGAGACCCAAAGACACTTGTGAAGATGAATTATCCACGACAAAAATAATGCAAGAACCCTCAATTATGAAAGAAAACAGCACTTTTTCACTTACAACTATTCACTTACCACCACTTATCATTTTTACTAATCATTAATGCGTATATGGAAATAAACCACCCCGAGAAAAGATGTCTGGTTAAAATAATAAATTCACTGACACCAGAACCTTCCAGAAAGGGAAGACATTAGGCATCTACTACACAAATAATGCAAGAACCCTCAGACATGAAACTAACACCACTTCTTGCTCACCAAAATCACTTTTTATTAATAATTCAACATATTTATCATATATTATCAATCACCAATAAATCATGGAAGTAACCACCCCATAAAGAACGTACACACCTTTATTCAATGTTATGTTTTATAAAATGTTGAAAGACTTACATCTGATCACAGGGCATAGGATAGGGAGAGGCCTCGAGTTCTGGTGTGGGTTCACTGACGAAGATGTCCCCCTTGCAGGTGATTGACCAGATGGCCTGCTTGGAGGGTGGACCGTGGATCCCTCGGGAGTCGCAACAGGACACACTGAGGAGGGCCAGCTGCCATAGACAAACATATGACACATCTCAAACAAAATGAATTATACCAATATATTATAATTCAATATATTTAGCTCACACATAACAGGCACACATGTAACACATATTAAACTTAAAACATAAAGTTTGTAACACTATTTCAGTAATGTAATGTGCTATCATACAGCACTATTTCATATAGAGTAAGGTACTATCATACAACACTACTTCATATAGAGTATGTACTATCATACTACACTATTTTATATAGAGTATGTACTATCATACAGCACTATTTCATATAGAGTAATATACTATCATACAGCACTATTTCATATATATATATGAATAGAGTATAGAGTAGAGTAATGTAATAATACTACACTATAATTTCATATAGAGTAATGTAATAATACTACACTATAATTTCATATAGAGTAATGTAATAATACTAAACTATTTCATATAGAGTAATGTAATAATACTACACTATTTCATATAGAGTAATGTAATAATACTACACTATTTCATATAGAGTATGTACTATCATACAACACTATTTCATATAGAGTAATGTAATAATACTACACTATAATTTCATATAGAGTAATGTAATAATACTACACTATTTCATATAGAGTAATGTAATAATACTACACTATTTCATATAGAGTATGTACTATCATACAACACTATTTCATATAGAGTAATGATAGAGTAAGGTACTATCATACAACACTATTTCATATAGAGTAATGATAGAGTAAGGTACTATCATACAACACTATTTCATATAGAGTAATGTACTATCATACAGCACTATTTCATATAGAGTATGTATTATCATACAGCACTATTTCATATAGAGTATGTACTATCATACTACACTATTTCTGAACTGAAACGCAGGTCCCTGTTCTGCCCCAGTGCGCTAGTGTCCAGTGTGCTGCAGGTGAGGTGGCCACTCAGTACCCAGTCATGCATCTCCAGCTCCGTGGGTGCTGCCAGGCGGATGGGCCACCTCTGCTTGGTCCTCTCCGCTGTGTAGATGGCAAAGGTGTGCTTGGAGTCATTGAGGACAGGCACCAGAATGGTCACCTCATTGACAAACGCATGGAGATACTGAGGAGAGAACAGCATGTAGATCATGTCAGTTTTAGAGTGTGGGGCCCTATTAAAGTGTAGGTGACCACTTTCAAAAATGCTGTTCTTCTCTATGCATCAAATGTACATTTTATGTTCTCCATATACAGTATACTTCACATTATAGTGTCACCACTTTGTTCAGTTTATCCTTATTGAAGTCGTGGCATGGTATACATATTTGCATTTATATATACATTATTTAGATAGAAGATAGATAGATAGATAGAAGCTTTATTTGTCATTGCATAAAATACAGAGTATCAACACAACGAAATTCAAGTTGCCACTCTTGGTCAGTGCTTTTTTAAAAGAGCAATATTTATATCCAGTATATGATTTAATTGCTCATTTTAATTCCCAATTCATTTTATTCCAATTAAATTTAAGGTAGATGAGTTTGGCCAGGTGTAGTTAGGTGTGGTCACCATAGGTAGATACCGCATTGTATATATATCTGTGGTGGTCACCTTCTTCTCGTCGTTGAAGGTGTAGTATATGAAGAGGATGCCATCTTTGTTGCCCTCGACACCAGAGAACTGTTCCAGAGCGAAACGCACGTCTGTCCACTTGTTAGGCTTCCAGTCTCTCCACCACTGCATGGAACCCTTCTTCACCCACACCGACTGAGGGAGGGAGGGAGGAAAGGAGAGAGGGAGTGAGGAGGAGAGAGTGAGTGAGGAAGTGAGACAGGATGAGAGAGACAGGGAGAGAGATGGGGAGTGAGAGAGAGAAGTAGAGAGGGAGAGAGAAAGAGAGAGGGAAAGAGAGAGAGGAATTAAGAAAGACAGAGAGAGAGAAAAAAGAAAACAAGGAAGGAAGTCCCATGGGTGAACAGGGGCCTGTACTACGAAGGGAGCTTAACCTACCCAGATGTAACCCAGGGTTACTTTGTTAAACCGGGGTTGACAAAACCTGGTTATCTTAAGTGGTGTTAATCGGTACTACGACGCTGATTATGAAGTTGATTTGTTTAGCCGGGGTTAACCTCATTGGAGTTTGTGCGCGTTCACATAAAAGGGGCGGGTTGCAGCGCAAATCACCACTTTCAGTGATGACGCGTTCACCTTATTTTACGGATGAGGAATGCAAAATTATTATGACAAGTTATGAGGAATTAAAACCCACTCTACGACAAAAATCAAATACGTCGGCAGTGAACAAAGCAAGGCAAGGCTGTTGGCAATGTATTGCAGATCGGGTAGCCTAAATGCCTAAAAGTAAAGTTTTATTTCCACATGTTTTTCAAATACGGAGGATTAATAGCTTGCGGAATGTATTTTATGAGTTGAAATAATTAAATTGCCTATTTTGAGTTCATAGAAATGCCTACAGATGCAACACAATTTAGAAGTGGGCATATAGATTACAGTAATAAGGATAATTGAATGTTTAAGTAGCCCCATTGACTGATTTAGTGTATGCCTAATCCTGTGAACATTTCAGATGCAACACCATTGCCAAACGCACATGGCAGGTGAAAATGAAACACAAACACATTATTCAGAATAGTGGTTTATATAGTCATAGCTTGCATTAATATTTCTTAATTATGAAAACATACAGGCCTAGTATGCTTATAGGTTATAGCCTTCACTTGGCCTCTGTTTTACAGCTAACAAGAAAAAGGTGTCTTTGAACACTACTAAGGCACCAGAGTGTTTTACAGTAGCAGAGGAGTTGGCCATCGCAAATAATAGTGGAAGGCCGATTATGGAGGGGGTTGAGGGAGGCATTCGGTCGGATTCTGGTGTGGAAATGTGTAGCCTTTATGTGCAGGGTACAGTAATATGACATTCAATTCAATACGTTTGTTAAAATGGTGATTTTAATTTATTAGGCCTAGGCCTACTGTAGGCTATGTCCGATTTATTCTTGCTCAGATGTTCAGCATACTGTAGGCCTATGTCCGATTTATTTTCGGACATACAGTATTCTTGGTCAGATGTTCAGCATCACCACATGAATGTCCACGTACGGGCATTGCTATGAGACGTCTTCCTAGATCATCTGACAAAGATAACGAATTCCCTCGGCTGACAATCTATATCTTCATAGAGAATATCGTCTGGGTAGGCTATATATATTTTCTGGCGGTCTCTAAAACCCCTCGCCCTGCGAAGAGAGTCCCTCACGATTTGCGCTCCAATGTCGTATGGATCATCCAGGTACGCCGACATGTCTCAGGAGAAACTGTTAGTGGAGGGGTGGTACTTATAAAGGGTGTGGTTAACGGAAACCTCGGGTTAACCAAGAACATAACCTGCTCGGATCAGGTTTGAGATGCAGCGTAAATTGCCATGGCAGCATACCTCGGTTAAAACCTATCCACCTTTCGTAGTACGGGTTAATCGGGAAGTTACGCCACACGTGATCAAGTTACTCTCGAAGTTACCCAGATAAGCCAGTAACCCCGCTTCGTATTACAGGCCCCAGCTGTCTTTCACAGTTAGCTACTGCTACTAACAGGGTTGTACACAATTCGAATTGCAATTCTGCTTCCTGTTTGCTACCTCAATTGAAATGCAAGTGAAATTCAAGAATTTAATTGGAATTTAAGAGCCAGTTTCAATTCAATTCTGGAATTTTGCACAAGCCTGGCTACTAATAGCTACTACTATTATGAAGCATGAGAACCATCTGTTTCTGTGGTCAAGCATGATTGAATACAGCAAGAATCTAAACTAATTACAGCATAACAGTTTCCTGTGAATGTCTACGGTCACCTAGGCTACTACAGTACATGAATCAAACTCCAAGATATACTCCACAATGTTTCACCTCATCTCTGGATGTGTGGCCTACTGTGGATTGTAATGAATATGATATAGCAGATGCCATTATTAACTTAAAGAACGTTCCACATTCAAGGTATTTTGTCCGCTGTGCTTTTAATGGGATTCTTGTAATGTTATATTTGTTCCAATCCGTATACCCTGCCTGGTCTATTCCACTATACAGAGAGAGATAAAAATGTGCAGATGGAGATTGGGTGAAACGCGTGTGGAGAGCTGCGGTCACTGCACTACACTGAGCTCCGTTCTTACTCCTCGTCTGCAGCCCAGTGCTTGTCCAGCCTCCTCTGAAGGAGCACTGGCGCTCTATCAACACAACAAACCACGGAGAGGGAGAGTGGACAAGAGGAAGAGAGGAAATGAATTAGAGAAAAAAAATCACATGACATTTCGGCAATTAAGACATCCACTCACAAAGGGTAGTAGTTTCAGCTGGACACAGTACCTGTTCGATGGCCTGCTCATAGTGCCTGAAGTTCTCCATCTCTCGCTTGGACCTCTCGCTGAGCTGCTCAAAGATCTGTTTGCGCCACGCAGCAGACTGCGCAGGCGTGATGGACAAGGACATGGACTGGACAGACGAGTTCATAGCTGAGGGGGACACAAAAGATGCGGAAGTTGACCGATATTTAGCAGGCGCTTTCAACCATGGACAGCGACGCAGACTCACAACGGCATGTTTGGGAATGAAATCCCGACTGACCAATGGTCAGGCGCTTACATGCTCCACCGCGCTCCATGTGGCATGGTCATAAGGGCTTCACGTTTAACTTCATCTGAGTTATCACAAAATATGCCTCCATTCAGAAGGATGGGTGATAAAAGAAGCTAACCGCTATACACGTTCTACTTCTCAAACTCTGACAGAGCTAGAAAGATTACAAACCCTTATAAATAGAGCTGAATTCTTTTTCAATAACAAATATAACCGTCTGAGAGGCCTTGTGGTAAATGTGGAATGTGAAAATTTGAAACACATCAACTGACAGCAAATAACAGACACAAAACTGCCGTCTGGATCCTCTAACCAACACCCCCACCCCCTCCCCCACCCCTCCTCCACATGTGGGGCTAACCTGTGGAGTTGAACCAGTTGAGCTGGGAGTGCGAGTCCACGTCGCAGCCTCCCCCGCTGACCCAGGCCCAGAGCGGGTGCTCGTCCGGCCCGTACAGCTCCTCCAGGCCCAGGTGGTAGGTGGCCACGGACGACAGGCTGCAGGTGTCAGCTGCCTCCGGCGGCGGCCCCACGGCCAGGTGCGTCTGGGCCTCCTCCAGGTCTACGTTGCTCCACTGGGGGCCCTGCAGGCCACTCGCCTGGCTGGGGGAGAGCACCAGGGCGGGGGGTGACTTGACCTCGGCGTCCCCTGCGTCCCCTGCCTCCATGGAGGACAGTGCCACCTCTTCCTCCGGGATGGACGGGCCAGTGGGTGGCCCGTCACGCCGACCCAGCTGTCCCTCGCGGTCCGACACCAGCTCCGAGATGAAGCTGTCGCTGGTCACTTTGGGAATGCGGGGTTTGGGGACGTCCACGTCCACGTCGCTGGTGGCCAAAATGGCGGGAGAGGCAGCAGCAGTGGCGGCGGCAGCGGCAGCGGGCGCTCCTGGGTCCGAGAGGATCCCTCCCGCTGGGGCTCGCTCCGTGTCCGAGTCCATGTCGCTTAGGACTGACCCCTGGGATTGAAGCCGCACCTCTCCCCCAAAGAAACAGCCGGCGCTACAACACAAACGCATATTGTTGGACTGTATTTGATGTCTGATGTCTGTCTCAAAAAAAATGTATAGCACCCCCCTGTGGACAGCTCTGTCTCTTTCATATTCCACCACAGTTCAAATGCGTGTGCTTATTTTGGAGCAGGCAACCTTATCTAGTATATATGTTTTCCTGTAAAGATGGTTGCCATGGTGATCCTTTATATATGGACATTGCTACCCATATGTTCTCCAGTTACATCACACATAAATCAGTCAATATGATGTAAATAAGAGACTGTAACTCAGTAAAGATTGAATGTTTTTCGGTGGATTACTTAAATTATTGAATATTAAAAAAAAAATAATAATAATGTATATTACTTTATGTATGTATGTACAGTATATGTATAGATATTTCCATCTTCACCTCTAGCATGCAATATACAAAACAGTGAGTTTTGTTTAGAATTGATTTTGAGAAATAAGCTATTGCTGGACAGAAGCTGACGTGACAGAACTAGGAGCAACTCAGCTAGGGAAAGACGGAGTGGTCAGACGAGGCAGTGAGATCATGCTGAGTGACCAAGGTGGTCAGTTAGGAATATTAGTCAGATTGGAACTTCTGCAGATTGAATTCAGTGGCTTGGGGAGTTGGTACTGAGGTTGCCCTGAGCTGGGCTGCTGCGGCCGGCCCTTGAGCTCACCTGTGCATGCTGCCAGTGCTGGCGCTGGAGTGGGAGCGGTCAGTATCGCGCGGGACGGACACCGCCTTCCATGTCTTTCCACTTAGCTCGCTGCTCGTCACACCCTGCCGGAAGTACACCGCCCGGTCCTCACAACTGATGCCCCACACCTGACCCACACACACACACAGACACACAGACACACACAAATAAGCCCACAAATAACCAAGCTATAAAACCATTAAAACAACCTCAAACTTGCAAAAGGACAAAATCAAGTTATGGAGTTCAACTCAAAAGTAAAGCCGTTTTCACTAAGAGCACCCAGATTCAAACTGTGATGCAATCAGTTGAGCTTATTATTTTACATACTGTATGTCTATTTTCTGTCCACACATCTACAATTACATCAGCTTCAGCTGCTGGAGTCCACCTTAGGCATGTATATATGAGTGAGTGCGTGTGCATGTGTGTGTGCGTGTGAGTGTGTGCGTGCGTGCGTGCATGCCTGTGTGTGTGTGTGTGTGTGTGTGTGTGTGTGTGTGTGTGTGTGTGTATGTATGGAGCAGGGCTTTACATTGGCAGCGTATGCCGCCACTGCACTGCTGACGGGGTGTGATCATGTCCAATGTCTGTCTGCTTGCAGGGCTATCATATTACACGAGAGCAAGACAGCTCGGCAGAGAGAGAGAGAGAGAGAGAGAGAGACATGGGAAAGAGATGAAGAGAGAGATAGATAGATAGACACATAAATAGATAGATAAATAGATAGATCAATAAAATTCATAGAGTGGATGAATAAATACATAGGAGGTTGAGAGAAAGAGAGAGACAGAGAGAGAGAGAAAGAGAGTGTATGTATGTATGTAGGTGTCTGTGTGTGTGTGTGTGTGTGTGTGTGTGCGTGTGTATGAAAGAGAGTGTGTCTATAAGCGCGTGTGTGTGTGTGTGTGTGTGCGTGTGTATGAAAGAGAGTGTGTCTATAAGCGCGTGTGTGTGTGTGTGTGTGTGCGTGTGTATGAAAGAGAGTGTGTCTATAAGCGTGTGTGTGTGTGTGTGTGTGTGTGTGACGAGGAGCTCCTGCAGTGCTTGCATCTCTGATCTCCTGCACTCAGTAACAGGATAGCAGCTGTCCCTATGTGGGCTCGACAGCTGAATTTCAAATACAACCTCTTCCCAGAATGTATACGCAACTTCAACTACTCATCTGCCGCTAAACTCGCCCATAGGTTAGGCACTTTTTGGGTAGTTCATCCTCCAGTTTCTACAGGTTGACTTCTGGAAGCAGTAAGGTTTAGTAAGAAATATGGGGAAAATTCCACATGGTACCTCAACCCAGCATAAAACTTTTTTTTTTCTGACGAAATATTACAAAATAAAACACATTTTGTGCAGGCCACAATACACATTTGGTCGAATTCTCCCATTCGTGCGTAAATCGAGCATAAAATTAATATTGTACGCACAAGCGGCAACGCTGCGCTATAAAACGTATTATTGTCAATGGCTTGCACGCGCAAGAACTGACCTGCCGCTGCGCTGAGCAAAGCCACTTAACCGCTCTTGGCTGTGCCGCGGTCAAAGTTGAACCATGTTGACCTCCGACCGCGGCGCACTGTAAATCATAAGTCTTTTGCGCTAAGCCCGGCGGCAAGCACAACAAAAATCTTTGGGACAAGAGCACAAGAGCAACCTAGAAGCGAGCACAGTGCATGCCGCATACAATGTGACCCACCCTTAAGTCAGTGGCAGAATACGCGCAAGAGTTGTATACATAAAAAACGCCCAGATTTTAGGGTTACTCCTCCCAAAACATGTAACTCCCTCCATCTCACGTAAATGACAGATTTAAGCGAAGGGGAGAATTTGCACAAGGTGAAAAGCGCTAAGTTACGTGTTTTTTTTTACAATCGCACCCTTACGCACATGGGAGAAATCGCCCCATTAAGCATAACTTCGCCTCAGATCAAGCATTCAATAATGTATTGAGGTCCTAGTTTCTTGCTCTACATTTTGGTGTGTTATGCATTGCTGACATCTGACCTGGTCATTGAGGCCCACGTTAATCATCACCATCTCCCCCACCATGCCAATCCAGCCTGAGCCACAGGGATTATGGGAGTTTACGCCCCTCCTGAACCACACCTGCCACACAAAACACACAGTTCATCATAATCCCGTCAACACCACTCAAAATACCCCGTCAGAGATTCTGATTCACTGTGCAAAACTCTGGCGACTGAGTCAAACAAAACCAAATCTGCATGAAGTCAGGAGGCAGGATTTCAGATTCTTTAACTAGGGCTTTATTTATAGATCAGTTATGAATTTATATTGTATAACTGTTTCTTCCATTACAACATATAGCCAATTGAGCTGGACATGTTAAACTTAACACTTCGCCAAATTTCAGTAATTTACCATTTTTCTGAAGTGCAAATTTAGATCCAGAAAATATAAATAGAGTCTGTAACAGAAACTTTTAAGATCAGCTTTGAAAGATTCTTCATACAGGGCTGTCAAATGATTAAAAAAATGTACTAGTTAAGCGCACAACTTTGCTGTGATTAATCACAATTAATTTCTTTGTAATGAAGCTATTAATATTGGATATTGACATGTAATATCATGAAACTAATGTAAAATCAACAAAGAATTCAAAAACAATTGTTTCATATTTATCTCTTTAACTACTTTGAACACAGATCCTACACTGAACAAGCCAAAAGATTGCCAATAAAACTGTTAAGGTCCTTCACTGTTAGCTTGGAAGGCACAGCTTATGCACTATAACAAGGTCCATAACAGTTCATGTAAAAAGAATATGAAAAAGAACACACAGAGAGAGAGAAACAAACAGCATTAACATGGAAGACAGAGAATTCCTTTTTGCATGCCAGTTTTTAATACCAATGATACCAATGAGTATGTTGTCATCTAGTTTATTTTGATACCAAAAATAAAATGTTAAAACTGAACTTAGTAAAGCCTCTGAAAGTGAATGAGGCTCAATTGTGGTTGCCTATGATTAATTCGCGTTCAAGTCAAGGTGATTAAAATGCAAATTTTGACAGCACTAGTTTTAAACATTTTCGAGACAAATAGGCCATATGCAAAAGTGACATAATGGAGAGATGAGATGATGTTTATTTAGTGTTTTTAGTAGGTCTTACTTTGTGATCCTTTGTGATGGCCCACACCACGTTCACACCCACGGCTACATGAATGGCTCCAACCTCAGGGCTGGGGGAGTCCACCACCACCCAAGAGGTCCCTGAACACAAAACACACAACACACACACAACACACACAACAGACACAACTCACACAACAGACAGAGTATAAAGCTGAAATCAATATTGACGGAAAATGTTACAAAGCATAATCAATCAATAAAATCAAATCCAATCTATCAGGCAATCAAGAGATTTGGAAGAGATAAGTGAATAGGGAGACTTTATGATAGATGCAGTGTGTCAAGAGCTCCCTGAACACAACACACACACACAACACACACAACAAACACACAACAAACACAACACACACAACAGACAGCAGGCAATCAGGCAATCAAGAGATTTGGAAGAGATTAGTGAATAGGGAGACTTTATGATAGATGCAGTGTGTCCACTTCACAACAGAAATCAAAATCACACATGATAAATGAGCGGAGTTGACCGGTGTACACTGTGTTAGTTGATGTACCATCAGATGGACAAGACGAGCTGATTGATATTCAGAGAGGGCTATGGAGAAATAGGAGGCAGGAGAGTGCAGAGGCAAAACCAGACGAGATGAGATTAGATGTGACGTGATTTATGGAGACAGCCAGACTGGCCAAGGACGTAGAGGGCTGAGCGACGACGAACCTTTGGGGCAGTCGCGGCCGATGCCTTCTCTGACCAGCAGCTGTCCCTCCCACAGCACAGCCCACACCAGGTCTGCCGGTCCACAGCTGATCTGAACCACCTCTCCTGGAAGGATCACCTCCTCCCACACGGAACCTTCCGGATTGTCGTGCCGGATTCCATCCCGAAACCATACCTGTGGAGTGCATGAGGACAGAATGGTGTTTGCCAGTTCCCTTCCCAGGATCACTTCATATTAAGTCAGATTAAATGCAATGAATACCTAATTAAATCCAATTAAATAAGTGACACCTTCAATACACTCAAGTGTTACTATACATGTACATCAATAAATCAGATAAACAATATAAAGTGATGCATTCAGTACTTCTTTAAAGAGCTATATAGTGGTTCTACTAGACAACTCTTAATATAGCTCTGGATCTATCGACAGCCTGCTCTGGGTGGACCTTGTGTGTGCGTTGTTTGGAGGTTTGGGTATGGCTTGTTTAGGTTTGTGTGTGTGATGTGGAGTGGTGCGGTGCGTTGCGGTGTGATGTGGAGTGGTGCGGTGTGGTGCGTTGCGGTGCAGTGTGGTGCGTTGCGGTGTGGTGTGGTGCGGTGCGGTGCGGTGCGGTGCGGTAGACAGCAGACCTTGCCCTGCAGAGACACGGCCCAGAGAGAGAGACGGCCGGCTGGCTCCTCATTGACCTCCCAGCCCCCGCAGCTGATGTCATTAAACGGATCAGGTAGGGGGCCAGCCTGCTCGGACGGAATCTAGGAGGAAAACAGCGCACACACACACACACACACACACACACACACACACACACACACATCCGCAAATTAAGATTAAACTTGTGTATGGTCCAGAGATTTGAGAGCACCTCCACCTACCACAGGGAGGGAAAGGGAAACAATCAGGACTAAAGGAGGACCAGCAACAGGTGGACTCAACTCTACACAATGGGGCTTGTGAACTTTGTCTTACCTGGGACTGAACGCATGCATGGAGCTACAGACAATGAAATAAGAGTTTCGCTGTGAGTGAAAAACCATCACGCGTAGCTTTTCATTAACCCAGACAAGCATGCTTTTGTGTCTTGGCACGCACCTTGGCCCAGGTGTCCCTGGCTTTGTATCTCCTGTAGCGAAGCCATCGCCGGCGACGAACACACGAGTTCCACTTCTTGTCTTTGGTGTAGGTGGCTGGAAAATCTATGGCGTACGTCCAACCCTGTAAACAAACAAGCACAAACATACAGAAGAGCATGTGGCTATTCATGTGTCACAGTTTGGTGAAACATATCATATGATAGCATATGACGCAATCACTTCCTTTATATCATGTGCCCAGTCACTACTTAAAAACCTTTTGCACTGACATATGCAGTAAGTGTGATGTGGATGTCTTTTAAGTCTTTTATGTCATTTTTAAGAATGACACCCAAACCCAGGAAGGCAGTAATGAAATGACCAGACAAGTCTTTTAAGGATAAGATTCTTCCCTGTGCGTAACTTACCCCTTTGTCTGTGGGCTCTCCACCAATGTTCTCGTCCGCGTACCAGTCAGCTTCCCATTCCCAGCTTTCCGAGGGCAGCTGGAAACTATCCAGAGGCTGGTGCTGGAGCCCAGTGATATCACTCCACTGCCAGCGGTCGCTTGGCAACAGACGATCGGAGAATCCATCCACAGGGTTCCACCGCTGCATATCACAACAAGCTCAACGTTATCTGATGCCATATCCAAAAGCCAACAAATTATTTGTGTTTGGCAGTCTAGGAAAAGTAAAAGAGGTTTATATTTGGGTTTTGATTTTTTTTTTGTGGGAAGTTGACATGAAGTGTGCTATCTTATGTGGGCTATCTTATCAATGGCCAGAACCCCAAAACATCTGCTCTCCATGAATAGGCTAGACAGTCTGTGTGGGTGGATGAATGAGAAGTGCCTGTGCAGGTGTGGCGCTAAGCACACCTGGTTCTCGTAGGTCTCTTCCTGGTAGCGGATGGGCAGGTCGCTGGCGTGGACGTTCAGGTAGATGTTGTGGTCGCAGGCGATACCCCAGCAGCACTGACTCACGGCTGTCACGCGCTTAAACTCCAGGTGCGCGTCGCGGCACTGTTCCCACTGCTGACCCGCTGTGGACAGGCTGTACACGCGACCGTACACGTCCACCGCCCACAGGAGGGAGCTAGGCATTGTGAAAGCCTGCAATAGGGACACAGACGTCGTCATAGTGGGTTCTCAAACCCACTATGATTCTCTTTCGCACCTGAGATACCCTAACAGACAGATGCCGGTTGAAAGTAGGCATAATGGCTAACCTGGCATGGTAGGCTATCACGCGCCACCATCTGGTAACCTCAGATTCACTAATCTAAAAATATTTCAAAACTGATGTAGGCTATTAGAGAGCGTTGAGGAAGCTGAGACAAGGCAGCAGACAAGTAGGCCCACTTTATAGGTTACAGCATTCGCACATGACTACTTGGTGTGAGGAATCGGTCTTTGCGCTACAAATCAAAAGGAACAGAGACTTCCTGCTGGAGTCCAAACGATTAACTTGTTACGCTGCTGTAGGGATAGGCTAGTGGTGCACTAAAGGGAGCTATACGATACTAACATTAGCCATGAGTAAACTCAAGGCCAAATACATTTGCCTACCTTGTTAATACAGTATTAACTTATCTATGATATGGTTGCAAGACAGTAATCTAAACATATTTCCAGGCTCCCCATGGCAAAATAACAAGGCGGCTATTGCTCAATGATTAACGTTACAGAAGAGCTGTCATTGGTGAAAATAGAATGGAGAATTACAGAAATCACAAAACACACACACACAACCCCGTCCTCAAATCTGAACATTGGAATGATGCGCCGATGGTTATTATGAAATAATAAATGAACAAGCTGGCTAGCAAGCTAGGACACACAGGGAGGTAAACATCAGATTGACGTAGCTAAGCCGCCGCCGCCGCCGATGGCTAGCAGATGGCTACTGCGTAGAAAAAAATGGTACGTACCTTTCACTCCTCCCTGTCATAGGCCACGAAACGTTCAGTTGAAGCGTGGGAGATAAATCACTGAACCTGACAAATGCATTTTCCGATTGCTGTTATCCTACTCGCGCTGCTATCAACCCATCATCTAAACACCTGATCCGAAACAGGAAGTAGTGTGTATAAACTGAAGTTGTGGTGTGTTGTCAACTTTGCCTTCTTCACCCAGGTGAGGGCGCCAAAGACCATCTTATAAATTGAACATTTTCATGTGGTCCAAAACATTTATTTCTGAGACGCACTGCTGTAAATCATCCCGATTATGTACATTGCACGTGTGAAACGGACACAAATTGATTTAGCCTACCACCAAGGTATAATTCAATAGGTAGCCTAGGTTACTTCGTTTCAGCGCCCAGGCCCCATTTACTCTGTTCCACAGAATTTTAGTCTTTTTGTCATAACTGGTCTGCAAATAAATACATTTTCACAAACTTCAGCTAGCCAGGCCATTAAATAGAACTTGATAAAACACATAGTGGCCTATAGCTTGTAATGATGGAAGAACACAACAACTGAACCATGAGTATATAGCTTTATTTTAAACAAAGTCTCCTTGTACATTCAAAATATGATCTTTGTTGAAAAACAAGGTCTCATTCTGTCTCAGGGTGTGCATAATGGTCAAAAGGATACTTAAAATGAACGGAGAAAATATAAAAAGTTCTCTATGTGTGTGATGTTACTTAAAACATAAAAAGTGAATATTGCAACAGGCGAGCAAACATATGGCAAAGAACAACAATGTGGTAAAGAAAGCCATTTCCCAGACATTTTCTAAAACAAATGTGTCAACAACTTTCAGGCATATGCACCTGTAGTCACGATGAAGGGGTGGGATTTAACAGTAAGTCACTGAGAATGCACATCAGCTTTCAAGAATGGATGAGGACAGAGCCAGGTCAGTTGTACTCAAGGGCACTACAGGAGGATCACTTCATAACAAGCATGTATTGCCATGTTCCAACAATTAAATATCAGTGTAATTTATGTGTCTCTGACCAGAGCTGATAAGGGATCACTACCAACATATAGAGCGAAGACAGGTACAGGCATTTTATGTGAGGAAGCAGCTAAGTGTCCAACCACACAAAAGGGGAGGTTTAGGGGAGCAAATACACACCAACACTACAGTGCCAAAATAATAACTACTGGCAAAAATACAATCCACATTCCAGACAGAAAACATTCATTCAGCATTCAATGGCAAATAAAAAGTCATCATATGCATTCAGAGGCAGGGGCTCACCGTATCATTTAAAAACACAACAGCAGTACTTCAAATAAAAATGCACTGTTTTTAAAAAGGAAAGCTGTCGTCGGGACACTTACAATATTCACACTAATTCTGCTTCAAAATAGAGATTTATAGGATTATTAAATTATATCTAAAATATATATATATGTATATATATATAAATAGCCCTATCCCTCAATGGACATGGCGACGGCACAAAACACAGTTGAAATAATCTTGTGGGATGGTTCCAACCATGCACTTCTACCACAAACTCTATTCCGGAGGCCAAGTGGTCATGGTAGTGTCAGGTGGCCCCTCTGCCTTATCTGAGTCCTCCTGTTTTGCAGCCAATGCCGACCCCCCTCCCACCCCACCCCTCTCCCCCAGAAGTTCCCCCTACGCGCCTTTCTGAAAAGCACATGAGTATAACCGGAATGCAACAGAGTTAGTACAGGGCGATGCTGTTGTGTTCAGGCGATCAGCTGGAGGTGAGAGAGGGGACGTTGGGATGCGGTGTCCCTGACCAGCCGGGGCTAAGCAGGCCGGGGGACACACTGTGCGCTTGCTGGTGGGTGGGCCTAGACGATGGGCGCTGATCTGTCATTGGTGACTGTGGGTCGTAGTTTAACGGTAGCAAATGGGTTCCCTCCACTGTAAGAGAGAAGACAAGGTTTATATGGCTAAAGTAGTTATTGACGTTTGTAATTGGTCTGCTAACAGTAGATGAAACTCATCGGGCCCTAATTTGTTTGATAGGGCGAAGTGCAAAGTCTTAAGCAGGGTAGGAATTTCACGACGGCCACGACGGCCATGGCCGCCGTAGCCCCTTGCATTGGCCGTGAGGCCCCTTCGAAAATCAGAGGTTTACAGGCCACGGTGGCCTTGGTGCCCCGTTCTTTCAATATTCTGCTTTGCGTCCTACTAATAGCGATTTTTATTTAGTCTGTGGCCTGTCAAAATAATCTTAGCATTCACAGCGCAAATTAATTTAGTCTTTTACGCAGTGGAGAAAGTGACCGCGCAAGAAAGAAAGTGCGTCCAAATTCACCCATTCTTCTCAGTTGAACTACTCGCGAAGTAGCCTATTCATCACACAGACATCACAAGCATCACATGAAAGAGCTTTTTCTCAGCTTTTAAACGATGTTAGCCGATAATTGCTGTGTTGAACGGTTCGCGAGAAAAGTAAATAATATAATTCAATTTAATCATACATTCTATTGAGGGTTTTGCGTCCCATGATCTCACTACCCATTCATCTCGGTGGAATACTTCACGAACCCTTCTTTTAACACATGACATACCAGATATCAGAATAAACAGCAGACCTTACCGAACACAAAAGTGTAAAGCAGTCCCCTGTACAGTTAGCCGTTCCAGAGTAATCTAGTTTTAAATTTGTAGCAAATTTCGACATGCATGGATGTCTCCAAATTTGGGCTTTACGTTTTACAATGTGTTTAAATTGTTCCACATGATTTCATAACGGGCCAAATACAAAATAAAGTTACAAATATCGCCTATATTGGTAAATCATAGGACAGCTGACTAAGAGTTTGTGAAAGTAGCCATAATGATCACAAAATGCTAAGCATGCATCTAGGCTATTTGAGTTTCTTAAAGCTGAGCTGTGCTTAAATTGTTTAATACATGATTTCATAACAGGCCAAATATAAAATAAATGTTATATATAGCCTAGATATCTGCAAATATTAGATGATCAGATGATTTACAGTTCTATGTAATATGTCATGTTTCATGTTTTTGTAATGTTTCATACAGTGATGCAGGTCTACTGCAGTGAATAGGCTAAATACTTGATATACTTAATACTTAATTCTTGAATTTCCCCCGGGGATCTATCTATCTATCTATCTATCTATCTATCTATCTATCTACCTACCTACCTACCTATCTACAACTTTGATCATTTGTATAGCCTACTACTGTATAGTTAACTTTGGCCTTGGTGCCCTGACATGTGGCCTTTGTGCCCCCCACCAAATATGCCCAACTGAAGGCCAAGTGGCCTTGCCCCCAGAATGGTGAAATTCCAAGCCTGGTCTTAAGTCTAACTGTATTTAAATTTAAATAAAGTTAATAACTAGGCAAAAACAATTAACTAATTGACTAATTAACTAATTTAACACCGTGGCCAAGGCCTCATCCGCAAACATTGGGGAGTCAGATCACTATGTCCACATGTCACATGGAAGCTATAGTTCAAAAAGTTTGCTTGTTAATAGACTTTGCACTTTTGCCCGCCATTTCAATTAGGGCCCACTGTCTTAAGTTACTCACCCCAGGAAAGGTGGCTTGGAGATTCCATTTGGTACACCCTGTTCAGAAACGTAAAGAAAAGATGCAGGTATAAGAATGAGGAACTCAAACACATATTTCATCTCCATTCCCCAAGTGGAGACTTGGCCGACATTTTGGACTGACTGGTTCAATCAGGATGTCAACAAATCATTCTGAAAAACTGCAGCCCCACCGCTGAGGGCGAACAGTGTGTACACGATGACCTCACCGCACGCGTCAGGAATCCTGATCATCTGGAAATGCCGGCACTCTCCATCTCTCTGCACTGACAATCACACAACTCCCGACTCGAGTGAGCGCAAGAAGAGCCGTTTCAAAACTAGATATTATCTCCTCCAAAAATCACACTCAAGATATACGTGTGCGTAAACACCAATCATTAGTAAATACTTCCTAAAATGTTTTGAATTGTTTCAGTTATTCCGACTGACAGTATCTAATTACAAAATGATCACTGTGCAGTGCATTACATAGTTCTCAGGTGACAGTAGGACAAACATGATGGTTTTACATAACCAAAACAACACACCATGCGCCATCAACAGTATCTCCTCCACCCCAAACCCCACCCCACCCACTGGCCACCACCAGGGGGCAGGCTGGCGTCGGGAGGTGCTGCTGACGGGTCTCGTGGGTCTCCGGGGGCCCTTGGCCCACACCTGCCCACCAGCCTGCCTGCCTGGGACTCTCCACCCACCGAGGTGTGTGGGTGGAGAGTGACGTGTTGCCTGAACACCATCCGTATGGACCACAGAGCGGTAGCACAAAACCAATACGTCTTACAAGGCGAAAACACAGAAAGGCTAGATTCAGCGCTAGTTCAAGGTAATCTGTCTGACCTAGAAAATATGATTAGGCAAATTAGGAAAGAAACTGATCAGGAATTTAATCGTAATGTTAAACCAATGGCCTTGCAACCTACTCTTGAATTAAGTTCACCTGAAAGTGTGGAAGTGAATGAATGTGCTGTAACAGATGTTGAACAATGTGCTGGATTACTAAAACAGATTGCCCTGACCTCAGAAATACTTGATGATTATTGAATGCGAATAAAAGAATGGAAAAGGAACCATAACTGCAAACAATGACCTCATAATAAATAATAAAGTGCGATGAATGAAATGTAACAATACAAGTAGTCTGACATTGTAAAGTTTAGGGAATTATGTAGGCCTACGTAAGGAATTGTATGTCTCAAAACTGTGAAATGGGTAAAGTGCCTTAAAATGTTTAAATGATTGTATTCAGATTGCATTGTGAAGAGTTAATGCAACTAGATGTACCGCATAGCGGTACAAAATATGACCGCCGCTCAGTCCTGTACATCCATTCCGCGAAAATAAATCATATTAATGAATTTGTCTCCATCTTCTACTCCATCCCCCACTCTTGAAACTTTTGTGTATGCTTGTTTGGAATGTGTGTTTGCACACATTCCGCACACAAAGTAGCCTACTGGCGCTGCAAAGGTGAATAGATTTGTTTCTGGGCCAAAAAATGTGTAGCATTGTTATAAAACCTTTAAAATCTCTAAACAATCACAAGTAGGGCAGTTCATCACAGTCCATCCATTGCAACTGGACTGATGAAAGGTACACCTGTAGGCTACATTGTATTTGGGAAAAGCAGAAGGTAGCAGCATAATGTATTTATTTATTTATTATTAAACAAAACAATCCCTGCGACGTGTTCGCCCCCCGGTTTCAGAGCTATTCTAAATGCAAAAATGCATAGAGGGAGTTATGACAAAACCGTGACTGTTAACAAACTATAAGCTATATAAGGTAGGCCCTATGCTAGGCCTATTACACAACACTTGTCACTAGGCTATGCTGGCGACCCAAATAAAATCTCCTTTGGAACCAATTGCTTACACCTTACAGTATCAAGCTGCCACCTCTTGGCGAAAAGTTAATAGTTTTGCATATCAGTAGTAATACATTTCACGTAGCTGTGTGAATCACGGAAAGGGCGAATGAAGTGGACACTTCTAAATGGAACCCAACCCACTGTACAGTAGCTCAAGGTCTGTGGCTAAAGCAGCCATAATGAAAGCGTTATCATTGTTTGGATACTTCACACACACGTGTTTTTTAATCGCATAGACTACAACTACCAAGTTGGAATCAAAGCACATCGACTCCCCTCTCACACCCTAAACACGCACTTCGATCAAACAAAAAGTGCCTCAGTCTCACGGAATAGCCATAGGCAAAACTGTATCTGACCGGTGTAACGTTGGTACTAAATCATCCATCGCAAAGAATGATTTTTGTAGCACGTGCAACAAATATGTGTAGGTACAGCCCTGCCCTGAATACATCTCAACGTGCGCTCTAAAACATCTGGTTTAAATGGATATGTAGATCATCACGGGTGCGTTAATAAATCTACATTGCGGCGAGTTGACACAAATTATTCACTTTGAGGAATTTATGTAGTTTCAGTTACTTTACTTTGAGCCATGCTCTTCCTTACTTGAATCACCTTTGAAAATAGAGGATTGAAGTAGCCTATATGGGTGTTTGGGAATGAACGTTGACTCAGATGCATTTTGAGACTTTGAGCAGAAATGTCCCAGCCCGGTGTTTAGGATGCATCATAGACAGGTTATCTTTCAGGTAGCCTATATATTTTCCATTAAAAAAACATCACGTAGCGAACGTGTTGTGGCTAACTCACTTAGCTCCTGTTAGTAGCCTAGATCAGGGGTTCCCAAACTTTTCAACCCGCGACCCCCAAAATAACCGTGCCAGAGACTCCCGACCCCCACTATCCCTGGATGTGACTCAAAAAATAAAATAAAATGTGCGCACCGGCCATATCCAAACACGGGCTTAACGACAACACAAAAGAACAGAGCAGCCTGTTATGATTTTACATACAGAAATGTACTATAAAAGCAGAATAACTTAGTCAAAAAATTATTTCCATGTAACATGAGTGCACATTATTGCTGTCGTGCAAACTTAACTTGGAAACATTACTTTAATTTCCATTTTAACAGAAGAATATCTCAGTCAGGGTAATATCCACAAACTGTTGTTAACATATGTACATTGTTGCTTACATTTTGCCAACTATGTTTCAGCGTTAATCTCATCTAATGAGATGGATGCGCGCTATGCGCGGAACACAGCAAGTCCATTCTTGTTTTAATTGTGGAGACGGCCACACGGAGATCATCCTCCACATTTAGACGCGATCTGTATTTGTTTTTAATATATGTCAGTGCAGAGAAAGTCTTTTCGCACAGGTATGTGGAGCCAAACGGCGTCAGTACGTCCATCGCGGCCTTGAATAGCTGTGGATATTCCCTCTCGACTGAAATCCAGAACTCAGCAAGCGTCTTGGAATTAAAATCTGTCTTTAAAGTGCGGTCAAGTGACAGCTCTTTTATTTTTCCCAAATTTATTTGATTTATGGAAATCATTTCGCGACCCACCCCTCAGCGTCCCGCGACCCCCCGGGGGGTCCCGACCCCCACTTTGGGAACCCATGGCCTAGATTATGGTCATAAGCAAATGAGATGACAGTCGAAAGATACAATTAGTGCTGTTATCAATTTGCTTGGTAGCCTATAAACGCATTTATGGTTTTCTACAAATACATCAATAATCAAATTGGCCTCCATCACTCAACCATGCTAACGGTTACAACATTATTTTACCTACGTTCTGCTATTGATAGGATTAACGTAGCCTACCTGCAGTAAAAAACAAGCATGTCCGATAAACATTCTCAGATTTATTTCGGCTTCAAGAGGAAATGGGAATTACATGTCATGCAGAAATCATCCTACCCTTAGACGTTCTCTGCGGCAAACTACTGTACAGTCTTGTCCTTGTAGGAGGCTTAGTGTCTTTCCAACCCACTTATAGATTAACTTCCAACAAAATTACGTCTCACTGCAACGATGCGCCATCTAGTGGACAAACGACTACGTGACGCCAATACTGGAAATGCAGCCAAATTATTATTATGATGAATATTTGGTTTTCCTTTAATTCTACTGAATTTGCAATTATGTATCGGCCGTTCTAATTGCCGATACTGATGGTATACGTGCCTGTGTGTGTGTGTGTGCGTGTGTATATGTGTGCACCACCATCTACAGGCCAATGAGTGTACAGTCACTAAATGTACAGATAACTTAATTTTTTAGACCCCCCCATGGATGAAATTCTACGAAACTTGGCATACCCCCAGAGAATGTCAGGTTAATCATACACATAAAATTTGGTGCAGTTCTGAACGTCTTTACTGAAGAGAGGGGCGATTAAAGCAGAATGATATTGCATTTTCATTTTTTACCGGGGGGGTGCAAATCACAAATGAGTGATTATGGGCTAGGTTGATGTGGGCCCTTGAGACCAACATACCATACACATTTCTTCATCCTCGGTGCCACGTTCAGGTAGTTATTTAGGAAAAACTGCATTTTTTGGGTTTCGGGGGGCCCAGCGAGGAGGGGGATTGGCCCCCGGGGACCAAACGAAATGTTTCCGTAAAAGTCTAGTGGGGCTACATACCCACCAAATTTCATGTGCCCCGGTGTTTCGGTGCCCCGGGTATCGTTGACCAAAATGTCAGGAAGTAGATGACGAAAAAAAAAAAAAGACAAAAAAAACAAGAAAAAAAAAAACTTCGACAATCCCTAGCGGCGGTCATAATAAGTGTTTGTAACATGTTAGAATGCAACCGATCTCTCTTGATGACTGTAAAAGTGTAGGCCTACGTTGCTAAATGTAATGTGTCACGTTGTTATAGCCTAATTGTCGTTGAATGTAAACTGTTTGTAGCCTAACTTCTGGAAACTATTTGTAAACCTACGGTAGCCTACTGAATGTAATATTAGCATCTCCGAAATGTAACCCGGAGAAGTAGTCTAATGGGTGTCATTTTAAATTGTTGGTTAAGATCAGTGACTTCTAGACTGTATTAGCTACCGTGAGAATGTTCCCAGGCCCGGAGTGGGTAATCGGGAGAATCGGGAGAATTCCCGGTGGGCCGCTTCACTTTTGGGCCGGTCGAAGGAAAAATATTGACATTTGCCACGTTAATCTATCTTCTCTTAAAGTTGGCTACACACGTTCGCATTCTATGCCTAACACCGCAGCCTCTGCATGGGTTGTTCTCCCCTCCCAAGAGTTAATTGGTTGGGTCCATATAGCCCGTCTTTTCTAAAAAGTTTTCTCAGATACCAGCCGGGCCGGCCCTACCGTAGTGATAAGCGTCAGGGAGGATGGATGGTAGAAAGAGGCCATGAGGGACTGAAAAGGCCAGGTAAAAAAGACGAAAAGTATTGGAGGAAAATGCTGCCAAATGTGCCAAGCTTCCAGATTTTTTTTTTGAAGAGGACAGACGTGGCAACTGGTAAAGAGAGATAGCCATGATTATAGCCGTGTAATTATTGGGATAATACTGGACGTTGTAGCGCTTGTCAACCTATTCACAAGCAACATAGGCTATTAAATTAATTAAAATATTAGACTTTTTGTATCATCCAATATGGCGATTCATAGACTTCATAGTAGGCTATGCAAATAGCCTACAAAACTCAAGCTTGATCTGGCCTAGGCCTAAAAACAAAAGCCTCTGAGCAGCAGATCAGCCAGTCCCCCGCTGAAAATGATCAGCCCGAAATTAGCTATGACTACAGGGACAAGTAGGCTAGGAAGGATAATAGTGTTAACCATATGAATTAAAGTTATTTTATGTAAGAAAGAACAGTATATGACAGCAGTAGCTACGTGATCAACCTATATGCCTTGTTTGCTCAGAAGTGGGTGTAGTAGGCCTAGGCTAAAGGAGCAAATCACCAAACAACATGATAGCTGACCCATGCAGAAAAAAACATGTAAACAATAGTTCAATATGCCTCTTAGTGGAATTGTGGGATACATTTCAAATACTTTATTTCTTCCTTCCTGTTTTTGTTAACTTATCAACCTATCCCTGTGGAATATTGGTAGCCTATAATAAAAACTAGAAGATAGTAGCTGAAATATTGCTTTATTTATCTAATTTCCACTACCACTAAAAAAGTGGGCCGGTTTTGGGCGTGAAACTCCCGAGCTGAAAAGTGGCCCCACTCCGGCCCTTTCCCAGCTATCGTGGAAAAATCCCTGCAACATGGGAAGAAAACTGTCGTGGGAAAGTAAGATTGATTTGCCTTAGGAATGTGTGGGGGAGGACAAGGCTAAATAGGGTCGAACTAAACGAACGGGGCTGCTGCTTTTTCTTTTTTTTTTCCTTCCTTCAACTCGTTGGGTTTTTGCTTTATAATGTCGCGTGCGGTTGTTAGAATTCGTCCTCCGAAATTCGTTGAGAAGCAAAGTGTTGGACGTCGTGCCAGGCTGAGTCGCGGACCGAAACTCCGTGGAACCTGTTGCAGATATCAGACCTGCTACTCCGACCGGGAGTGACTGCTGAACGACAATCGGCCGACCTTTTTCTCCAGTTGTGGATTTACTATTTTTATTGTATTTTCTTTTCCTCTATTTGTGGATTTACTCAGTTTTCCTATTTGTGGATTTACTCCTTTTTCCTATTTTGTGGATTTACTCTTTTTATATTTTCTACAACATTGTAACCTGCAAGTGGATATGCGCCGCATTTTGTTAACACCTCTGAAGTGCTGAAAAGTAAAGAGTTATAACCTCTTGGTGGTATCGTGGGTCTTAACTGCCTGGGCCTGGGGTTACGTCTGAGAAACGGCTGACGTTGACTAGGTTCTGGGGGTTACCGGTAGGGGGCAACACAAGAGTCCCAGGCAGGCAGTGTGCGGTCACCATGCTCTGCAGTCACCTGACCAAGTTTATCAGTGTGTGTGTGTGTACTGTATGTGTGTCTCTGTGTGTGTGTGTGTGTGTGTAGTTCTGGCCACTGATGAGCATTGC
Organism: Alosa pseudoharengus; assembly: GCF_046254945.1. NCBI lineage: Eukaryota > Metazoa > Chordata > Actinopteri > Clupeiformes > Clupeidae > Alosa > Alosa pseudoharengus. Next base: position 28,242,650 of record NW_027468674.1, on the reverse strand, counting down.
TGTGTGCGGATGGCTGGCTGTGTCTTGCTGGAAAGTCTGAGACAGCAGTCCGTGGCGGGGTGCAACAGGAGCGGGAATGGAGCCAGAGACTCTCCAGGCTCCAGGGGCTGTTTGAGGGGGGGTTCAGCTGATGCAGGGATCGGCTAATTGATGCCGTGGACGTGCCGAGCTCCGCTTTGGCTCAGCGCCTGTCCCTGTCTGACTCGGCGTCTCCCTCACTCCCTCCCCGCGACTGCACCTCGCCGTTTACCTCTCCATCTGTCATGTCTCCCTTGTCTCTCGCTTTTTACTCTTCTCTGTTTCCTCCTTTGCTTTTCTCTCCATCTCCGACACTATCAAGGACTCTGTCTGTGTACATGATTTTCACTGTTCCTCACAAAGGCATTTTTTTTTATTTTTCTTTCAATGTCATGTCACTGTCCCCCCTTCTCTCTTTCATTCCTCTCACACTCTCTCTCTCTCTCTTTCTCTCTCACATTCTGTCTCTGTCTCACTCTCTCCCTCTGCTTCAGTGCAGACGAAGAACCAGGCTGGGAGCATTTTTGAAATGTCTATTTATTATTTTCGAGATGACAGCAGCGCTGCGCATTCCGTGTTCCCTCCCAGTTCTTCTTCTTTAGCCGTCGCTTTTGCTCGGCAGTAAAAGGGGAGGATGTGAATGCAGATCACCCTGCAGCCTTTCCCCTTATATACGCGCTTCCACTGAAAGCCTCCGCGCGCACGCACACACACACACACACACACACACACACACACAAGCGCGCTCATATAGGGCCCATTGATATTCACAGAGTATTCATGGTGTGGTCCATTTGTCGGCTCCAGCAGAGTCTCTAGCCTCAGGTGGGGACAAAGGGAAGGAAGGGGGATGGAGGGAGGGGGCGGAGGAGGCGAGAGATGGGACTGACTGTTTAGCGAGTCCCTTCACTGGGGTCGGCCGGCCAGTGCTCCGGTGCCCGTTTCAGGTTTGTCCCCCCGGGGGGCAACCAGATCCAGGGAGAGAGACAGAGATGGACTGGGATTGGAGGAGATGTTGCCGCATGGCTGGGCCTGCCTGTGAAGCGACGGTGCGGGGAGAGAGCAGAGAGTTCCTCTGTGCTCAGTGGCAGTGATCGCTTTTGATAAGTCAGTGGAGGATTTGTGAAGAAAAACACGACAACCGAGAGATTGTTTCCAACTTCCAACTCTTCCTCTGACTGATTTTTTTTTTCACGCTATTTGTCAGAGTGGAACTTGAGTGCTATTTACAATGCTATTTCACTTTCAAGGACTGCCTGGGCCTCCTACAGTACACAATCACAGACAATAAAATATCTCATATTGGCCGGTCATCTTTGCTCAACACCCTCTAAGCTCCTCAATAAAAATATGAGACAGAGCTGAATCGACTATTCCATCCCTTCGTCCCACACCTCTCTCTCTCACTCATTTCCTCACTCACTCACTCACTCTCTCCCTCTCTCCCTCTTTCTCACTCACTCCCTCACTCTCACTATTTCCTCCCTCCCTCACTCATTTCCTCCCTCCCTCACTCTCTCCCTCTTTCATTCTCTCTCTCTCATTCACTCATTCACTCACCCCCTTATTTCCTCCCTCCCCCACTCACTCACTCACAACGCTACTTTAAGGGTTGAACCCCAACGGCTGTACTGACCATGCTGTCGGGAGAGGGCCTGGAGGTCTTGATGGGGCTGGTCGAGTCGGTGTAGTCGGCCGGTGGCAGGAGCACGGGACTCTCCTCCTCCTGGTGGTCAGCTGCCCCTCCATACCCATGTGAGTCCATCCTGCGGGGCCCCAAAAGAGAAAAGGCTCAGAGACTTACACCACTTCAAAGAATTATGGACATATCTCCAGCTTTATCATTCATTTTGTTTACGAGACACGGTCAGAACCCAGATGCACACGGTGATACACTGATTAAATTCCAAGGCACGATTAAACATCATCTTTGGCGTGGCATGGTCGGTCTTCAGAATACAAATGACGTTTCAAGTGGGTTTTGCAGTGGAAACTGGGTTAGATATGCATCCCAGGCTTAACAGCGACAACAGAAAACAAGTCTGATGTCTAAGATCAGAAACAATAGGCACTGTCTTAGGTGAAAGGTTTTTATTCTCTGCAGTTCAAGTCTACGCTGCAGTGGTGATGCAACACAGGCTTACCTGTTTATCAACGCTGGCTCGCCGTAAGGCCGGCAGTAAGATGACGGAAACCATCCACGTCTGTCGAGACAACAAAGAAATCGTTAATCAAAAGCAGAAAGGCACACACAAAGCACAGTTAATCAAATTCCATTCTGTCTATGAAAAATGTGTGTATATGTGTGTGCGTGTGTGTGTGTGTGTGTGTGTGTGTGTGTGTGTGTGTGTGTGTGTGTGTGTGTGTGTGACACTTAGTCACCAGGAAGCTAAGTGTTTAGTGGAAATGACTAGGCGACTAAGTGGGACATACATGTCAACGTCTGCATTATGCCATTAGCGACTCGAATGAAAGAAATCACTGTGTGGCTGCTGCACCTCACAGTTCTACTGCTGCAAATCATTAGGTAAAAAGTCATCTCTAAAAGCATGTCAAGATATGGTTGCTAAGAAACTGCCTTACAGAAGCCACTGCTGTTTACGTCCTGGCAAAAGTGAGCCTTGAAAAATTAAATAATCGCTTCTTGTCAAGCTGTTGGATAAAAATGGAAAAAAATAACCTTAGCTGACCTCTAAAGTGAAGAAGACTTTGTAATACTGAGCTGCCTTTACACATGCTTATCTTTAAATGACACCTCCTTGGTGGCACTTTATATCATAAACCAGTCACTGTCGCTTGTTGGAGTTCCGTCGCTTGTTGGAGAAAGAAGGGGAAACAAGGGGAACGGCCCTTTATTGTTATCTGACCTTGTGGACCATATCATTACACTGCGTTTTGGCCCTCTGAGCCTAGTCATAACGTGGTGTAATGGCGCTTGGGAGTATCTTAAACACCCATTAGCTGGCCAGATAGCAACCGGCGATGCCATGGGAACGCACCTTAGCATTGGAGCATTGACGAGGACATTAACGATTTCGAGACTGACCGCGTCTGTCTGCTTGTGGCCTCGCCCCTGGCCCTGGGGCCCTCTGACCTGAAGGGGAGCGACCGTCTACTTTGACCTTCTATTAGCCAGAGCTGTGCTGTGAGTGTGTGTGTGTGTGCCTCGTCTGGCATGTCAAGCATTCCCAGAGAATTCTCTGAAGCAAATCAGGAGCGAGAAAAAAAATGAACAAAGGCCAAGAACAAGTATTTCCACTCCGGGGCTGGGCGACGGTTACAAAACGCAGATCAGCAGCAGGGGAGGGTGACTTTGTGTGTGTGTGTGTGTGTGTGTGTGTGTGTGTGTGTGTGTGTGTGTGTGTGTGTGCGCGCGCATGTGCGTGTGTGTGTGTGTGTGTGTGTGTGGGCGCGTGTGTGCGATGGCTACATAGTTGAAGGAATGCGTTTTTAGTCTTTGGTTTCTAGCAACCATATCAGTGATGCTATGTAAACCTATGCAAACACTCAGACTGATTCTTGGACACAATGTGTGTGTGTGCAACCATTCATGCATGCGATCTGGCATGCAATGAGAACACACTTTTGCAAGTCAGTGCTTCAAAACCCTCCCACTCTGGGGAGTCAACATTGCTGTGTTCTACTATCATATTTGAACATCACAGATTTCAAAAGAGGTCAGACTCTCCTGCATATGTGTCCTATGCATCAGGTACAATGACAAAATGGTAATGATCAACCATTTGCATTTAGAACCTATAACTTTACAATGGAGTACAAATGGAGAACGGAAATCTTCAAACTCCACAAAATAACTTGAACACACCCCTCAAAAACAATTACTTCCCAAACCAATTCAGGCAGTGTGAGTCTCAGTTTCCCAGTAAGAACTCAAGAGCTAAGAACTCTAGCAGAAGTACTCAACACTATAACACAGTAAGTAAGGAAAAAGAGTCTGTCTGATATGAGGTATAATGGGACCACTCTGACCCACAGTGTATTCCATTACTGAGAAAATAATCCCCATCCATCATCAACGTCTACTGCAGAAACACTCAGCCGGTATGGGAGATAATGGAAGCTGGACCCACAGCCCGGGTCAAAGTTGCTGGTACTTCCCACCACCCCTGCCCCCACCACCTCCATCACCACCTCTGCCCTCTCACTGGCCATCCCCGGGCCTCAGCACTCACTGTCCAGTCTTCTCCAGCTCTCCGTACAGCCAGCCGTCCTTCTCCTCCTGGATGAGCAGGGTGATGAGGTCGCCGTCGTCAAAGCTGAGCAGCGTGTCGTTGTTGCCGGCCGTGTGGGGGAAGATGGTGAGCACGCGCGGCTTCCGAACGTTCATGTCGCTGGACACCGAGGTCGACCGCGACAGGCCACTGCTGCCGAGACTGTCCTGGTCTGTACATTCTTGAGTGAGACATGGGAATGCCATTAAGATTAGCACGGCTATTTAGAAAAACAATTTAACTCACAAATAATTACATTTATTACCAAGTAACATGATCTTAACATAAAGTATAAAAAAACATGTTGAAAAAGTGGTACATTATGAAATGGAAAACTTTGTGTAGCATATGAACTTTTCAGATTCTTGGCATGAGAGCTTGACGGACTTAAATGAACCCCGTGACAAAGGTTTACCATTCCTGTATCCAATTCCCATGCCTCACAACCCCCACCCCCCACGCCCACATTTCCCCACACAGTTTAGGAGTAAGAGATTTCATTAGAACCGGGTGGCTCAAAATCGATGCGATGGCTTCATTACCTCCTCCAGTTCCTCTCATGTCTTTTTTAAAGGTCAGTGCACATGTCATAACTGAAACATGCACCTTCCCACAGGATGACCAACAGCCCTGGGGAAGGTGGACCGACCTGCCGGCGTCAGCACCACCTGCAGTAGCAGTGCAACTAAAGAGAGCGAACGGTGCGGGCGGTGACACTGGTCAGTACCTGAGTTGAGGTCAATGGAGATGGGGCTTCTGGGGATGTCCTGCGTGAACATGTTGGCCAGAGGACTGATCTGGGCCTTCAGGGCGGGGGCAGGTGGGGGCCCCACCGTGTCCGAATTGTTCTGGAAAAATCAAAACGGCAAGACTGAGACCAGGAAATAGCATGACGGGTGGGGGGGGGGGGGGGAGACACCATTCATCCCAACATTTGGGCATCTGGTTTCTCTCTTTGTTGACTTTAAGTCTTGCTGGCAAAACCTGTTATACCGAGGCTCTATCACCGACTGAAATATCAAAGTTTATTTGGCCCATGAAGGGCAAAGAGTGAATGAAAACTATGCTGTTTTACTGCCTTTGAATGTTTATCAAGATAACAGCCATTTTATCAGCTCAGATGCTCACATTCCAACCTAATAAAAACTAACAGTATGTGGTATTTCAGTAGATAGATAGATAGATAGATAGATACTTTATTGATCCCCAAGGGGAAATTCAGTAAGGTGTTGGATTCCACTCTCTCGGTATTGGTGATAGGAGCTCTTCAACTTACTTAACTCAACTTCCTCAATTCATCCTATCAAATGAATGCTCCACGTACCAGAGTGCATTGTTCACCATCTTCAACATGATTCAATTGACAATTTATTGCAGCAGATAAGATAACCAACTCAAGACAAAGATAAGTCAATCTCGGTGATGCACTCTTGTAAGGAGGTGGTGGAGGATGAGCAGGTAGCTGATCCTCTACCAGCAGGTAGGAGGATCCGCAGGTGGAGTGGACTCACCCTCGCTAAGCGCTCCATGAGGGGGGAGGCGTCTGGGGTCATGGACACTGGAGTCTGCAGACCCTCGATCATGGTCATCACGCTGTCCGGCACCTTGGTGGCATCGCTGCACTTGTCTTGCCAGGTGGGCAGCTTGTCTGTCAATATCTCTTTGGCCTGTGCCAATAACACAGGGCATAAAATGGGTATAATTTACAACAACACAGTGAACACACCCACCAATAATGTACTGAAATGTGCCTGAGCTTGGCTGGAAATATGGTTATGGTTATGGTTATAGAATTGGGCAGACGCTTCTAAGTAGTATATTACTTTAAAGTATATATATAGTAGTATATTACTTTATAGTATATAATACTATAACTTTATACTATGGTATATATAATACTATAAATTATAATACTATAAAGTATAGTTATCAATCCAGAAAAATATTACGATATCTTAGGACTCAGGAGGCCCTTTCAAATAATCTTAGGTGTCCAATAGGGTAATATGAGAATGTTTTGTGATTGGCGGCCTCACCCTGACGTGGAAGCTGGACATCTGATTGGTGAAGGTGCAGTGCTTGTCCACCAGGAAGCAGAAGCGTCTCTTCTCCTCCAGCAGCGCCTCTCGGCAGCCCTCAGCGATGAACTTCTGCATGTCCACCTGGCGCGAGGAGATGGATCGGACACACTGCAGGGAGAGGGGAGGGGAGAGATGGCATCAGCTCAGCCCAGTGCAGAGAGAGGCATGGTGGGGTGCACTGCACAGGGCTGCTTATCATTCTCCAACACCCAGCCCTCCCAACAGGGAGGAGAGGAGAGGTACACACATGCACACACACATACACACACACAAACAGGTACGTAAACACACACACACACACAGACACAGACACACACATACACACACACACACACACACACAATCTTAAGGCAATAACCTGCTCACATACATCCATCCAGTGAGATGCTATTCATATCACACCATTTTAAATCCTGGCAAAACCAAAACATGTGATCTACGCGTACAGATTTCTACAGATGACATTTTAGAGTATATTACTGACCTACTTCTCTATATGTATATATCTATATGTTTACAGTCTGTCTGTAAAGGCAAAAATAAGGGGGGCACGATAAATTGTTTAGTTGCGTGACCACACATTATGTTCAAAGTCCATAGTTCATACCATCAAAAAGAAAAACAGCTGTTTGAGCTTTCCGTCAGAATTCGTGCTTTGCTCCTCTATGGAAACCATTCCACCCCCCAACACCCCATTTCTTCTCTGACAAGAGTTGTCATAGCGACAGGGAAAATGGTCCATCTCCCTGGTGTAGGTTTCAGTCTGTTGTCACAACCCTTCCCTTTAATGTCTGGCTCCACTTTCACTCCCTGCGCCCCTATCCCCGGCAACAAAGCTGCTCGCTTCTCTCCGAGACCGAACAAGTGCCTACTGTGCTTCCATTTCTCGCCATGTTGCATCTGCTGACACACACCAACCCCAATTACACGACAGGGGGTTTAAGGAGACGTCAAACTACTGCTCTCATGTGCGTGTGTGTGTGTGTGTGTGTAAAATTCATATGAAATTTAAGTGGCTTTTGCCTGCACAGTGAGGAGAGGCTGGAGAGGTGTGTGAGAGGAGAGGAGGGAAGAGAGGGACACTTTAAATTTGAACGCCAGTCAATACTCGGGAGAGCGAGAGACATCAATTGCCTTGGACCAGACTACAAATCATTTTTCTGCTGAACGCGGTAACATCGACCGGCGTGTTCAGATGCCACGCTGTAAAGACAACAACAAAGATGAATGACAAAACACTCCTGACTTCTAATCATCTATCCAAACAAACTAGACATGGATTTAAAAAAAAAGTCCACCAAGCATAAGAAGCTCTGTTGGGGATATATAATTGGTATAGTTATTCTGCTGATTGATACACGAGGGGTGACAAAAACAAACAGACAAAACAAACAACAACAACACCAACAACACTGATTTTGGTTGAGCCCTGCCTGTGCTTACGGGCACAGTGAAACCCCTCTCCCCCTGCCTGCAGCGCCACATTGATTTACAGCACAAAAGGAGCCGGGGTGCTTAATGCACGCACGCTAATGAGACGGAGAGCTGCCTTTGTGGCGGCTAATGGCTCGCAGGGCACCGAGTCAGGGGTGACATCACTCCGCTGGCCGCCTCCCACGGCTAGCTCGCACAGGACAGGCACTTTCGTTGTGGGCGTGGGGTCAAATAGGTGGTGGTGGTGGGGGGGGGGGGTTGGGAGGGGGCACAACAGAGAAATTACCTCTGTCTGAAAAGGAGGGACACATGGAAAAGGTGCCACACCAATGCAGAGAATCTGCCTGAGGCTAAAGGCGTGGTGCAGGGGAGTTTAGTTTGGTTTTGTGGGTTTCATGGTTTGTACTCAAGGAATATTTTCACATTCGTTTGTTCCTTATACAAAAGCATGAAAAGAATTCTTGAATTTCCCCTAGGGATCAATAAAGTATATCTATCTATCTATGAGCATATAAATGTAGCATACTATGGTGTTTGGAAGTAGCACAGTGACAGACTGCCCTTGGAAACATCAAATCAGATGGAGCATAAAGCGCATGGCATTTTATGCTAAATATACTTATGAAACAGGGTAAATGGGAGTCATTGTTCTGCACTATATGCAGGCAAAGATCACAGACACGCCACCTACACACTCAAATGTCCTGCGGACCACAAACAAAACAACATCAAACTGCTACACAGATCAACACTGTAGAGCAAACTCAATTTAAATACCAGACTAAACAGGACAAAAGGTTAGGACAGTTTGCATTTATCGTTAGCATATAATTCTTAGTATTGTGCGACTAGGTTATTTTCCAGCCTAATCCTATTGATTATATAAATGACATAATTTATAATAATCTGACTCAATTTGAAATAAGGCATATTGGGCATTATGTATGATATGTTTAGTAAGTTATTTCACTGTGCTGTTGTGGACTTCATAACCTTTGTATGACTATGAATTAGGTCCGCTTGTTTAGACGGGTCAAGTGTGACCTCACCTCATTCTCCTTGACCTCGTACTTAGAGGAATGCTTCCCCTGGCTTTTCCTGCGCAACTTCTTCAGGTCCGACTGCGAGCGGTCCAGGGAGTCCTGCTTGAGCTTGTGCTCTGACTGGTATCTTTTGAATGTGGCCTGGGGGGGACAAACGTGACACAATCGCTGCATCAGTGACAAAGTGAGAGCAAGATCTCTATGTGTGTGTGTGTGTGTGTGTGTGTGTGTGTGTGTGTGTGTGTGTGTGTGTGTGTGTGTGTGTGTGTGTGTACCATTACCCAAGCCCACACAGGTTTGGCTAGTCCAAGTTCAGGAAAAAGTAAAAGTCTCCCCCCACCCTCAACTACTTTGTTCCACCAGCAGCATGTGTTCATAGGCACGTCACTTAAACATGTGCAATTGCACGTCTACAGCAAGAACCGGGCAGGATGTTCCAGAGCCGAAACCTCCCGAGTGTCTCTCCTCACCGTCATGTACTTGACATCCAGCTCGGTCTTCTTCTCCAGCTCGGCTATGATATCTCTGTGGAACTTCTTGAACTGGAGAGGAGAGAGTGGGGAGAGAGAGAAAAGGAGAAAGAAAGCTTTTTTTTTTAGTTCGGATGCGACAGAAGGGGTTTCTCAACAACACACTCAGATGACCAGATGTAGAGCCAGGGAAGGTATGCGTGTCGTGGTTGATAACGGCACTAGAGGAGAAATCCTTATCAGTGGGGTCCGCTTATCGGGCGACCGTGGCGAAACATTAACATCGTTTTTTACGTCTGTGTGCTTCAGAGTTATGTCAGCTTGGAGAGCCACACTGTTACCTCAGCAATCAGTATGAAGTATAAAAACAGGCCACAATATTATTACAGGTATTGGAACACACTAATAAGATGAAGTAAAATACTGCTGTTAAGCCAAGCCAATGTGTGTGTGTGTGTGTGTGTGTGTGTGTGTGTGTGTGTGTGTGTGTGTGTGTGTGTGTGTGTGTGTTTGTCTGCACCACACAGTCCATCTGTGCACGGTTTTAATCTCCAGACTAATGGCGGTCTAATGGAGACCTCAGTCATCTCACTGTGACATTCTATTAGTGCTGGAGCGTCTCTCTCTCTCCCTCTCTCCCTCCACGAGCAAGCGACTGGATCAGATAAACGGATAAAAGGGATGGAGCGTTACGAAAAGGGAACGCTCTGAGCACTGTTTGTGTCCCTCGCATCCCTTCCCTGTTCCTGTCATGTGGTGTGGCAGACTCACCGTCTCCTCCAACTCCTGCTGGACCTTCTTTTGTGTCTCGGAAATCTCCATCAAAACAACACCTGTGGGAACACAATTCATCATCATCATCATCATCATCGTCATCGTCATCCATTTAATTTCATTATTCTTCTGTTGTCTCCTTCAGATTAATCATGGTTTCAAGGAGTTAACCCAGTCTGTAGCAACAAATACCCAGACCACTGGAGACCCTGTACATCTTGTACATAACACAGGATGAAGGACCCTTTAAAGCTCTTTGCAAGATTACACAACTAGGATATATTCTTCAAGTGACCCAAACATATTTACATTTCAAGTACCATATGGCATTTGATGTGATAATGTCTGAACTGGCTCCAAGAAATGGCAGAAGTATGTCTGGTGTCTGATGAAAGTATAATGATATACAAATAATGAATTTCTGAACACTAGAACTAGCACCAGAACTTGTGAATATGCCGATTCATTTGGCAAGCTCATTTGTCGACGGCAGAGAACATGCCCGTCAGCCACAACAGAGAGGCGTCCCTGTCAATAATGATATCTCCAGAGGCCCAGACAAAACACACAAGACCCAGACAGACCATTCAAAGCAAGTGTGAACGCATGTATTACTCCCTCCCTCACAGTAAAAAGAGAGGGATCCAGGCATTCCACATTATCACTGAGAACAATATACAAATCGGACTGGAATATTCTGGTGGTGCCGTCTCTTACAAATGATGGGCCGTTTGCCGGTGTTCAGTTTAGTCTGACCGGCCTGTAAATATGCCGCCTGGACCAGCTGCCTGGGAGAGCAAAGGGACCAGAATGAATCAGCATTGGGCTTTCCAAGCTCATCACACTGCTGTATTAGACACCAGGAGGAAGCACCTGGGTTGGTTAACAGCTGGCATTTTACAGCCACACCCCTGTTATTAACAGGTTATGGCATCTGGAACTGCAACTTGCGTAAACAAACCTCACTGAAAAGTAAACAAACAGAGCAACAACAACGACGACGACAACCACCACCGAGGCGCGATAACCGGCGGTGCGAAGGCGAGCTTCGCCGTGGGGAGTGGCACACGTGCTTATGACAACAACATCCCCCTCGGGTAAAGGTCAGCAGAACGTGCTGGTAAATGCAGCCCTTTGTATGCGCGGCACGGACGTGCATCGGCGCCGGCTGTTTTCACAGCTCTAGAAACAACCTGCAACCCCCCCCCACCCCCAACCTCCCCCAGCCTGACCCCTGCGGAAAGGTTACCGCTCAAGTCATGAAAAAGCTGAGAGACACACCATTCCATGTCTCCCCTCTCTGAGTGTACTTACTCCCTCATGGAGTCAAAGTCCCTTTTGTCTGACTACTCATCTTGGATAATCACAACAGCGATGGTTTTGGCTTGATCCAGTCGGACTGGATTGATGCCAGCGCAAGACATTACAGGAAAACAGGGTGTGTTCAATGACTGTGATCATCATTCTACCCTGCTTAGCTCCCGATCTAACACATGAAAGCCAGATTGGGAACACATAAACATCTCCATTCATAGCAGTGAAAGTGCCATCATGAGAAGAACACTTGTACTGGGGGCATCTCTGTGGACATCATGTCAATCCACTCCAACTACTAGTAAAGAAAATTCAAAATGAACACCTACAAAGTGTGAAGTGATTTAGAATTCCCCAAGGAACACTGCAGCCCCGGGTGTACAACTTGTCGAAACTTTCAAAAAACATAAACTAATAATTGACCTGCTCAAACACACTTTGTCACCCATGGGTGATTCATCATAATGAGTCTCAGACTCAGAGACTCAGGGTCCGGCTCTTTGGATTGTCCAACTGACTCTGAGTTTGGCTGATTATCACTGACCTATGGTCATCGGTATGTCATCCACTCATGACTGTTTGAATATAATGAAGAGCAAAACGCCATCCTCTATTGAAAATTGTTTTCTTTACAGTTAAATGGTTGGGTTTTGCAAAACTGGTTTGACTCACTAATATTACCTCATTCTGCCTCTGGTGTGTGTGTGTGTGTGTGTGTGTGTGTGTGCCCGAGTGTTCACATGGGCCTGTCAATCAGTCACTGAGAGGTTTTCGCAGCTTGTCTCGCCGCGTCTCATCCCAGACCGCTGCCAGACACAGCCATCTATTCTCACCTCCCTCCTCATCACCAAGCCTCCCACTGCCAGGACACTCCGTGTGTGTGTGTGTGTGTGTGTGTGTGTGTGTGGGGGGAGGGTATTCATGCTGTGCAAAGGGAGTCGATTCACGGTGATGATTACACACAGCAGAGGTAGCTGCTCCTGCGGCAGATCATGTGCACATTTTGACAAGAGAGAACCTGAAATGATTGATTGCTGGGAGGGTGGGGTTGGGAGGTTGTGGGGGGGGGGGGCTCACTTGTTTAAGCATGGCTTGGCATTGATTGTGATCTTCAGACTGCCGCCTCAAACGGGAGACGTGCAGGTACGAGTTAACAGGAAACCGTCAGCGAGTGCTCAACAGGTGTGTCTCTGTGATCGGTGCCAACCCTTTTGGCTGTCTCACCTTTTTTCAAAGAACTGGCGGCTGCTCAGCAACCCTGATACCGGGCTTAAACGAGAGTGCAGGGAGTGGCGCATGCAGCAAGGTTGCTAGGGATGAATTATTATGGTTTTTTCCCCTTCCCTTCTGCTTCCTCCACCAGCCCCCACCACCACCCCCTCCACCTCAGACTGATACACCGCAGTGACTCAGAGTAGGAGCTTTAAAGCATGGGTGACTCAAGCAGAACTCCTGGAACACATGCACGCCCTTTTGTCAGCTTGATTTTGTTTTTTTTCTTTTCTGGAAAAATCCATGGCCGCTCATTACGGGCGGCTGGCTGGAGCCGCTAATGCTGGGAGGAAGGTGCAGGCTGAAGGTCTCCGAGGCAGTCAGCTCTTTAGTGCTCGAGAGCACTTGACTTTAGAAAGAAAAAAAAAAAAGAGTTGCCGTGTTTGCTTTGGTGGAGGCCACACTGTTTACACTGGGGCCACGCAATGCCCACACACTGGCTACAATCATTCCGGTCACCCACACAGTCCTCACCCTTGTCTAGCCTTCTCTCTCCCTCTCCCTCTCTCTCTCTCTCTCACACACACACACACAAACACACACACACACCCACACAAAGACCATTAGCAAGCTATTACATAAACAAAGTGAGACCCAAGTGCAATTACTGTGTTGCTTAAACACAGATAATGTGATACGTGACATTTTAGATACAGGCTAGGTCTCTGTACTCATATGGTGCTGACTTTAACCCATGTGACCCCTCGGTGACCCATGAGATAAAGGGTGAAGAGACTGACAGTCAAGTGGAAAAGCTTTGGGAGCTCAACACACCCTAGGAGTGTGAGTAACCCATGAGTAAAAGCCCTTGCAACATGGAGTAAGACTCATTTGTTGATATAAGGCTAGTCACGGCCTGCTTCTAACTAAAGACGCATGAAACACAAAACTTAAAATTAAGACATGGATGAATCCTGCCATTTTGTCACTGTCTCTGCATTTCACAACATAAATAAATAAATCACGCTGCCAGTTACTTCAGTGACAAGGGCTCTATCTCCTGAGAGATCAGTGAGAGACAGAGAGAGCATAAACAGTGTGCAACAGTCGGTTTCAGGTGTGTGCCTGTGACGCAGGCGGAGACATCTGACAGGTGAAGGTACGTGTCAGATGAGCAGAGGGGGAGCACAGTGGGTGGCAGGACACTGCTTACGCCCTGTTGACCACGGCTGCTGTTCTAGAGAGGAGGTGTGAGAGGTGAGGACAGAAAGAGAGAGAGAGAGAGAGAGAGAGAGAGAAAGTGAGAGAGAGAGTGTGTGTGTGTGTGTGTGTGAGAGTGAGAGAAAGTGAGACAGAGAGTGTGTGTGTGTGTGAGAGAGAGAGAAAGTGAGAGAGAGTGTGTGTGTGTGTGTGAGAGAGAGAAAGTGAGAGAGAGTGTGTGTGTGTGTGAGAGAGAGAGAAAGTGAGAGAGAGAGTGTGTGAGAGAGAGAGAAAGTGAGAGAGAGAGTGTGTGTGTGTGTGAGAGAGAGAGAGAAAGTGAGAGGGGGGGGGGCTCAATAGTCCACACTCTCGGAAAAACAGCCTCTTCTGACATTACTGTATGTCCTGGGACATGATGAATAAGCTCTCACCACACACACACACACACACACACACACACACACACACACACACACACACACACACACACACACACACACACACACACACACACACACACACACACACACACACACACACACACACACACACACACACACACACACACACACACACACACAGAGCATGCTTGTGGCCAACCAGCCAGTTAACAAGATCAAAACTCCGCAGCCAAATCACATCTCTAATTGAGAGGCAAGACATTTAGCACCCTCTGCACTGGCCAGGTCATGCAACCCTCCCAGGCAGGGACAAGTGCCCCAAACAGCCCAGACCGGGCCACCAGAGCGAAACCCTTGTTCCCACCCCAAGAACAATCTAATTTCCCCTGTGGGGCAGGGCCTCCCCGAGCCCAGGGCTGCCCCTTCGGAGCTAACTTAGTGCTCCGCATAACACTGCCAGCCTCTGAAAGGGTGGAAGGGTGGAGGGTCAAATGAAGCCCTTTGTTGGCTCACATTCCAACCTGGCTGCATTTCAATTTCATTCCGCTCCCCTGGGAGATGCCTAATATTCGATCTCGCATTACCACAATACCTCGAAAACATAAAAACAATCGCTTCTATATTAGACTACAGTGTCACTGGCATGTTTCATTTTTTGACAAGAAACAAGTTGTGTTTTCATGCCAGCTGCACACAGAAACACAAGGGTAAAAGCTTTTGATATTATTGTTCTGCCTGACTGTATACCCGTGGGGGCATCTATAATAAGAGGTGCTCGCGTGCACCCAATCAAGAGCATTCTATGGCAGGAAGGAGCCGGGAAGTCTGGTTCCCTCTGTCATGCCTGCTCCTGTGTGTTTGCCTAGCTGGGCCACTCCACCAACGTTCTTATCAGAGACAAAGGGTGCCAATGAAGGGCTGTAATGATGGCGCAATCATTAGGTCTCATTAGTCGGACAAACATGGCCGTCACATCAGCAGTGGTGTTTGGCTGGTGTTTGGCGTCACATTAATCCTCATTTGAGGGAATCCTATGAGATACAGGTGGGTAAAATGTTGGGCGGTTATCAGGCGTTTGCTGGTCGTTTCTCTGTTTATCACAGACACATGGCCATTAAGAGATAAGCTTATTGATATATTCACACCGTTGCGTGAGCACCAAGTCAAAGCTCAACAGTTAAATGGACGTGCATATACACAAAGTGAGAGTTTGAACCCATTAAAATGCCATTTGACATATGGATAAGCCAACACATTCTTGTGCCCTGACAGTAATGGCTTTGACAGTAGCTTGGGGGACTTCTTGGGGATGACTCAGTGAGCTTTCTTCTAATCTCAACAAATATATTGGCCAAAGAGAGAGAGAAAGAGGGGGGGGGGTGTGAGGGGGGATCCAGCCCAAGACTACAGTGGCATACAGAAACACGCCTGCCTGTCTCGTCAGTGTTGAAAGGTTTTCTCAGAGACCTGGCGGACTGCACTAATGAGGGAGGGAGGGGGGCTTGTGGTGCGGCAGATGGAGCCAAGACGATGGTACGCTCTCTCAGGCTCTCTCTCTGTTTGCTTGGCGTGTTTGCATGCCGCCTTCAGCGCTACGTGTGAGAGAGTTCACACCGTCTGACCGGCCGTCTGCGTCTGAGAGGGGAGTGAGCCCAGCCGCATAGCTGGAGCAACAGACACTGCGCCCATTGGCTGCAAAGGGACAACAGCCGGCCAGCAAAGCCAAAAAGCACACCCCCCCCCCACACACACACACACACAGACACACACTAGGAGTGTCCTGGTAGTGGGAGGCTTGGAGAAATATGAACACACCATTGAGGGTCTGCAGACATTCATAATGATCTCAATTAATATTCTCTACAGTACATGAGTTATTATGATAGTCTCTTCCTTCCAGTCATTTTCCTTCATAATATAAAAAGCCATAGAGTACAAAAATAGGCAGTGGGCTTCCCTATCTATCTGAGAGACTGTGAAACAGTACAAGTGAGAGGCTAATGGATGATGATGACAAATGAAACAACGCTTTGAGGTGAGCTTCTAAATGCACTCTCCCCTCCTACACATGTGCATCCACATCACTCACTCACACACACACACACACACACACACACACACACACACACACACACACACAGACACACACAGACACACACTCACACACTCACACACTCTGTCTGTGAGACCTTAATGAACACAATGGATACTGAATCACTGACAACAGAGCAAGTAGTCCAAACACATTGAGCAGTGCCTCTCTTCAGACACATGCGCTGCAGCAAAGCGAACTCTGTTTTTTCACTCAGGGCTGGATAGAGATGGGCTAATCAGCCCTGTGCTTTCCTGGCCATGTGTGCCGCCATGACTCATTCTCCCTGGCGTTGGCGAAATGGCTGGTGAAGGCACAGGCTTCAGGACCAGCCTGGGGCGGACAGACACTCACCCAGCTCCCTGGAAACCGGCGAGACGGCGGCGTTCTCTCCTATCTTGGCCACTGCGTCGAAGTACGCCTTCCCAGCCATGTTCATGGCTGTGATGAGAGGACAGAGAGCCGTTATGACATGATGCATTGATCTTTTGTAGTTTGTACACATCAATCTAATAGAATTCAATAATCCTCACAGCACAGAGGCACAGTACCTGTCACAGACTTCTCGTAGCTCTTTCCCAAGTTGACCAGGTTCCGCAGTGCTGGGTTGAAGCTTTCCACAACATTCTGAGGACAAAAGTGAAAATTGGCTTAAATACAACTGGACAAATAAACCGAAACAGAATATTGGTTTGTCTCCTTTCTCATTGGGATCTACAGTGCCATAATGGTTGTGATGTAGAAATCATTTTACAGTGAAACTGTTTTTTGTGTTTGTGTGAATCAGAAAAAAAAAACTATTAGCAATTCATTTTGCCTACTTTTTATTTATTGCAAAGTAAAGGACACTGCTGTAACAAAGTATGCTTGAGACAAGCTTGACCTTAGTCTACTGAGGATGATGCATGTCAGAGAAATCTCAAACCCTTCATCAAGTTGTAAACTTTTTAAAGGCAAAGAGAGGGGTTTGTTTATACAATCCATAACACAAAAATAGCCCAGCAGAACTTTTAATCATTAACTTCTTAATTGAAGCAGGCCAGACCAAAGTCCTTGTGAAGACGTCCCTGAGCTAAGTCTCTAGAGGAATGCAGCTCCCCACCAGACACGCCGGGTAGTACTTCTTTCAATTCCCCAGGCACACCCTCAACAGAACAATGCAAAGTCAGGTATGCAACTTTTACACCCCACAAAAACAGGTTCCTTCACTCCATCCCTGAAACCAGCTCTAGCTGGGGAAGGTTAACGTACTGTGAAATAATTAAAGTCCCTGTCACTTTCAAGTGTTTTAGGTGCATTTGGGAAAGACAAGGTATAGTTCAGGTAGAGGAGAAAGACAACGCTTGCAAATTAAGATTAATCTAAGACTTTGTTTAGACACTCAGGACGTCACTACAACATAGTTTGTTTTGAGCTCAAAACCGATGCCATTTAATCACTTGTGGACAATAGGATTTTTTTCTAAGAGTAGGTTAGGCTACCATTACATAGCCTACCCTTTAGAGATGACAGTCAGGTTAGCCTACAGGTGCAATGTGACCGACATAACGTAGCCCATATAATACCAACACTGGACAGGACATGTGTTTTGTTTCTAGCCATAGCCTATGTAGAATTAGGCATGCTTGTGTTTTTAGACACTCCTCGAGCAAATAAATATAAAAGTCAATAAAAACCTTCACCATGGCACCCACCAATCGCAATGTGAACGCGCTATTTACCTTGTATGTACTTTCAGTAAGCTTATTCACGTCCTCTGGGTCTCTCGACATGTTGTTGGTTATTCCTGAAAGCCCACCGAAAGAAAGAGCAGTAGTTTCCCCACACAGAATGTAAATCCAATGTTAAACAGCCTTTTCTTGGGCTTAAAGTGGTCTCCGCTTGCGTAGTTTAATCAGAAATAATCAAAGTCAAACCTCTCCAGGACTGGGTGGAATTGAGTCAGCGCAACTGTGCGCCCGTGGCGAAACCACAGACTGCTGTAGTCAAACTTCCCTGCGCTGACTGGAAGGACATAGGAAAGGTGGGATTCGTGACGTCATGGTCGTTGTTATGCATTTTTGATGATGTGCAAGCTAGGTATTGCTGTCAAAATTGACGTCTTCATTTCCATGGCATCAGTTTTTGGTAGTAATTAGGCTACTAAGATGAAAGTAGCCTGATTATCACCATTTTAGTGAATTCTCACAAAATTCATTAGCCATTTCAGTCATAATCCACAAGTTCTTTGGTAGGCCTATCCATCACTCTGGCACGCACATTAAGGATTAAAAACAGATTGTATCAATCAGGATTATCATAAACTTCAGTGTGAATAGCTGATACACTGATTAACACTCACAATATAACAATGATCCTTTAAACACAATATAATGCTTTTACAAGCTTTTCACCAGGGCACTGTGGGCTATTGTGACACAAATGTAATTGATAAGGACTTCGTTGTCATTTATTTGTAATGAATATCCCAATAATGCCGCATGAAATTGTGGATTGATCCACTCACTTTCATTTGCAATTAGGCTATGCCCATGCTGTCACCTAGGAATACTTGCCAGGTGACGAATAACCATGTGTGAACAATAAAATATTTGAGAATTTCAACACATTATAAAATAAAATTTAAAATGCCCTTAAAAAGGACTGATTAAGAAAATCCCAGAGTAAATGTTACATTTCAATTGGTGACTGGCGACCTCTGGTGGTAGACAGAGAGCTTGAACACAATATTAGGCTATTCTGAGATCGGTTTCTTGGGTTAGTTAGCCAGATTTAGTTAGCCTGGTGGACAAAATTAATTTGAATTTTATTTAAATGTAAAATAATTTGATCCTCTACTTTAGGCTACTTTTTATTATTCTTGGCCTACTGTAGCCTTTTACTATAGTCTAAGCTTGGTCTAGTAAAAATTAATGTAACAGAATACACAAATGTACATGAGATTATGTACGAAAATGAAAAGATCTACAGATCGATATGCCTTGAATTTTAAGCGTAATGTCATTCGTAGCCGACTGTAAAATAAACCCCATTTCCCAGAATTCCTCACTGAATGCCATAGAACGCACACACGAGGAGTTGCGTTGTGTCTGTAGCAGCTACAGGATCCACGTCCCTTCTGAGGTTGATGAAACAGTGAGCTACCGGTGCTTGTGCATCTGACTAAAGCAAGACACCAAACCGCCGAGCTTCATTTTGGAAACGCAGTTTGATCATTTTATGGTGGTGGCAAGCCTTGTCGATAACTGCTTACAGGAGTAAATAAAAGGTAAATTTAGCTAGCAGGCTAGCTAGCTGGCCAGCTTACACTGCTTTAACGTTAGTGAAGCAACAATATATAGCTGGCTAAAACACGCGATGGACCCTCAAGATACAGCCCCTGATTCCTGGGAACAGGAGGACGATGTCGAGGCCCCAGCATTGGATGTATCTTCTGCGTTCATTGGGCTCAATGTAAATGCACCCGAGTTTGTTCCGACCTTTTTGCAGGGAGGGCCTTCGGTAATTCCAGTGTCTGACGGTAAGTTCGTGTGGCGAAGGAAAAACACATACTCGACAGTTTTCAAAACAGCGTTTAACGTGACATTGTGGCGCAGTTAATTGCCAGAATGAGCTGTCCTAATACACTGCTTAATTATACAAATACGAACACAATGACTGATAGTAATGTTATCTCCACCAGCTAGTGGTAGGTTTGGTCCGAAGTTACCTTTCGCTGGCTAGTTCTCACAGTTAGCTAAATGTCAACCAGGCAGCCAACTCTCAGCAGATGACAGAAAACAGTGCGTCTACAGCTTAGGCTGTTGTAACAAACAACGATGCGTTTAATTTAACGTTGTCATCAGAAAACGAACAATGGTTTGTTGAGTGGGTTTAGTAGCTAAGTTAGTAAATGAACTGACAACTTCTCGACTACAATGTTGCATCATTTGGCATTCATTGAGAATTTGGTGACGTTGTTTTTCCGTACTTGACACGTATTTTGAACAACACGTTTTCTGTCAATTCATTCCTGGCTTCATTTGGTTTTGAAGGAAGTAGTAGTCAGTCTGTCATTACTGCACCTGCAACCGAGTGTCATCAAACGTGTGCATACGTTTGCATACATTCTTTGCGTGTCACATAAAGCCTCCGTTGACGTAATGTGTGCCACCTTGTGATTAAAATAATAACTTACCTTTCACCAAGAAATCATGTTGCCGTCAAGATGATCTTTTTCAAGTTTAAAAAAAAAAAATATATATATATATTATTATTTTAAAAAAAAGTTTTATATACACAGCAATACTTATAGCTCATTCTTATTCTGTGAGTAAAGATGATTAACAATAGGCCAATTT
Source organism: Alosa pseudoharengus (assembly GCF_046254945.1). NCBI lineage: Eukaryota > Metazoa > Chordata > Actinopteri > Clupeiformes > Clupeidae > Alosa > Alosa pseudoharengus. Next base: position 28,222,039 of record NW_027468674.1, on the reverse strand, counting down.
AGCATTCGTATTATCAGTGCACCCCTTTGCTTCTTCAGGTAATAAAGCTAATTTCTTTGTGACGGTAAGACAAGACGAGTGTCCAGTTATCCTTGCTCCCACCAAAACCCCCAAAATGATTTTCTGTTATTTCTCATTCATCTTCCCATAGGAGCAGACATAGCTGCTAACAAGGACGTTTCAGGAGTTGTTGGTAAGGCTGTTTTTATAATGACACAATTTTAAGGTGTTTTCCTAGACCTTCATTGTACCAACTTCCCTGTCTGTATCACAACAACGTAATTAAAACAACCCCATCATTTGTGTGTGCCTTTGTCTTGACCAAACGGTATAGCGCTTTCTCTCACTTCAGTGTCAACCTAACGGTGTCCAGCACATGGGTTGGTATGCTGGTGTCCTCCTTCCGTTGGTCAGGCAGCCATATACAGGCCAACCAGCGCAGTTTAAAACTGGCTTGAAACTGGATGTCCCCATCGACTCACGTTACATGCCTTATTTAACTCTACGCTCTGCGTTGCCACTACAGCTTGGCAGAAAGACAAGACCCAAACACTTGTTAAAGGGAGATCACCACAGCAATGCTGGTGGTAATGTGCAGTGATCCACCTGCTTGGATTCTAGAGTACACAGAGGAAGTTGGTCTTGTTCGGACTCATAGCCTTTGTTAATGCTGTATGAAATAAATGCATAGTCACGGTTCCTGTACATTTACTGAATTATTGTGTGTCAGTGTCATTAATCCATTTCAGGTCCGTTTCAGCTTTGGGGGAAAATCTAGTGGTGTACAGTGTACGAGTACAGTGGTGACCATCCAAATTGTTTACTGTAGCTGTTTGTGAATAGCAAGTGTGCTGAAGAAAATGGGTTTTGTGATTGGTCAGTGGAGAGCATAATTCCTCAGACGACTCAATGCTTTGCTTATTTTCTGCTTTGGAGGGATCATTCAATCATAAGCCGTGTTTTCATACATTGTGTCAAAATAGATCCCTGACTTGAATACGACACTGTTTATAGGGCCATTGTGAACTCGGTGCCAAGGAGTCTAGTGCTGTACTTGTAGAGCTGGTTTCCTTATATGATGATACTTCTGGAGGCCTTGACAACACACCACTTAGTTGGTATATTACAATTCTAACTGACCCAGTCAAAATCATTAAGTCAAGGGGAGATGCAAGTGTGTCTAAGTAAGTGGAGTGTATGTGTCATAGTATTCTGACCAGTTAGTTATAGAACATTTTAATTATAATCTGAAGGGAAAATTAATAAATGAATTGAATAGTTAAATGAATATGTTTCCCTGTGTTTCTTTGTGCAGCAGTGGAGAATGGCGAGACAGAAGCGGCCGTTGAGGAGACATGGGAGGAGAAGGTGAAGCCGGACGAAGAGGAGCCAGGAGGCGGGCCCCTAGCGGAGAGCGGGGGTCCCGAACTGGACGAGGGCCTGGAGGAGCTGGAGGAGGAAGAGGAGCTGCCCGTGCCCAAGCCACCCCCCGCAAAGCCCGATGCCCCCAAGAAGGAGCACGTCAATGTGGTGTTCATTGGGCACGTAGGTTAGTCTGCCTTCAATATGGCATTTTTATTTATTTTCTGGCCGAGGTAGAGTTTGAGAGAGAGTGCTGACCAGCTGTTTAGCATATAATCAAATTTGTGATGTGAACCTGCTGCGTCATCAGGGTATTTTCCCTGCTTTTTGTATTTCTGTATTGTTGGTGCGTGTTTGGTCATTTAATGTGTCTGCCATTTCTTCTCCCCTGAATAGATGCTGGAAAATCAACAATCGGAGGACAAATCATGTGAGTTATGAATTGTGGTAATTCAGAGCATCTTCTGACATTCTGCAAAATCTGTTAAACGTACAACTGTAGCACTGTGTCTTGAAGTCAGTTGTTGGAAGTACTATCTCTGGAAGCTGTTCTCTGCTGTATTTAAGGTGAAGTATGTAATTCAGACCACCTCCCCCAGTTGGCCATTAAAACCACCCCTGACTCTCAAATTCCCACTCTAGGTATCTGACAGGAATGGTGGAGAAGAGAACCTTGGAGAAGTATGAGAAAGAGGCCAAAGAGAAGAACAGAGAGACTTGGTAAGTAGCATTTGCACTGAAAATAGCTGACCTTGTTGCTCTTCCATTTTCATTCATCACAGGGTTTAAATGCAGCTAGTGATAATTGAGAGCATCCACTTATTTATACTGGTGTGTGCATTGTACCATGTTCGTAGCTTCTTATTTATATACATAGATAATGCCTTTATATAATAACTATAGTAATTTAACTGTGCTTCATAAAGTAAACTTTTTCACTCTGATTTTATAGTGTTGCAACATACCTTCTTGCTTATTGCAGTATATTGAATCATAACTTCAGTATTATGATGCATAACGTACCACCAGATTCTTCTTGATATATACAGCCCTAGTGCTTCATTATTAACCAACATCTCCATGAGAGGAATAACCAACTGTAATCTACATCTGGTGGTGTTCTATGACTGAATCCATCCAGTGATCTCTCCCGCGTTCTCACAGGTACCTCTCCTGGGCCCTGGACACCAACCAGGAGGAGAGGGACAAGGGCAAGACCGTGGAAGTGGGCCGCGCGTACTTTGAGACGGAGAAAAAGCACTTTACCATTTTGGATGCGCCCGGCCACAAAAGCTTTGTGCCCAACATGATCGGCGGAGCATCACAAGCTGACCTGGCAGTCTTGGTGAGCGTCCAGCAGTCACTCTGTCGCTCTGCAGAGGCGCGAGGTGTGTGTCGCAGTAAGATGTCGAGTGGGCGCCTCCAGCTGCAGCCTTTTTGATGGGTCCTGTCAACTGGCTGGTTTACCCTGACAAATGACCGCTCAGCGTTGCTGAATGTTTACTGCTTGTTTAGCACTCCGAGTTATGGGCAGTGGCAGGAGAGCCACATGTGTTTGGAGAGAGGGAGAGGCTAAAGAGAGGAAGATGAGAAGAACACTCTAGAATGGATAGAGCAGTCAGTGAGATGAACAGGTCATGAACAGGTGTGCCTGTGCTTTTCATTTTGTTGCCCTCTACAAAAGCCAGTTACATTTCTGACCCTTATTTATTGCCTCTATTATTGAGTCACTATAAATGGCTCTTCACAAAATCATTACCTGCTGTTATCAGCGCTTTTATAAGTTATCAGCCTAGTTAATGAAGGCAGCACAGATGCAATCAGTCTTGAGTTCCTAAAATGTAGGACCTAAATCGTTACAGCTAATGAGGCCATCTGGTGGTTGAACATCATTTATTTGGTATATTAACATGGGAAAATGTTATAACGAGCTGTAAAATGTATTGAGTAGCACTGCTGTTTCGAAACAGTTTGGCTGGACAAGAAGTGCTTGCTGGGTATATGTGTAGGGTCTTGCCCTTGGTCTTTTACCACAGAGTAATGTTGGCTCAGCTGCTGATGACGGTTGTTTCGTCCTCTGATAGGTGATCTCGGGCCGGAAAGGCGAGTTTGAGACGGGCTTCGAGAAGGGAGGTCAGACCCGGGAGCACGCCATGCTGGCCAAGACAGCCGGAGTCAAACACCTGATTGTCCTCATCAACAAAATGGACGACCCCACGGTCAACTGGAGTCTCGAGAGGTGAGTTACACCGCAACCAAAAACTCTCCACTTGGCTCAAAAAGTGGCTATACAGGCCAGACGGACCTGATCCTTGAATAGGCTGTTTAGCAATTCCAATAAACCACTTACGAAAAAAGGCATACAGTTTCAGCCAATGTCTGCCTGCTTCTTGTAGGTATGAGGAATGCAAAGAGAAACTAGTGCCATTTCTTAAGAAGGTGGGCTTCAACCCCAAAAAGGACATCCACTTCATGCCCTGCTCCGGCCTCACTGGAGCCAACCTCAAGGAGCCGTGTGAACTCTGTCCCTGGTACACGTAAGTATCCTCTCCTGATTAGTCCCGTGTGTGTGTGTGTGTGTGTGTGTGTGTGTGTGTCTGTGTGTCTGTGTGTGTGTCTGTGTGGAGAGAGCAAAACTGTGTCTGAATAAGTCGTTTTTGGAAGCGGTTGTGTAAAACTTTTATTTTTTTGTAATGATTACAGGGGATTACCATTCATTTCTCATCTGGACAGTTTGCCAAACTTCAACAGATCATTAGATGGGCCTGTTAGATTACCCATAGTAGACAAGTACAAGGTAAGCTGATCCTTACCTGGCAGTCACACACATCTTTGTGATGTTAACCTTGGGCCTGGTCATTTTCTTTCTCAATGTAGCTGCACAAATGAGTTTTGTTAATGGGCCTCAGGCTCAATCAGTGCAGTTTGAAGTAGAGTGCCAAGATGAACTTTGTTCATTTAGATGTGAATGTTTCATAATTTTTGTCACTCTGTTTATGCACGCTGAATGTACGTGTACGTGGGACGTGTTTGAGTGACTCTCTGATCCAAATGAGATGCAAATTCTCACAGTTGCCTTCTCTCAGTCTACTTTCTTCCTCTCCTCTGCTCACCCTCCCTCTCTGTCTGCTGTGTTGTGTAACAGAGACGTTTCGTTATGAAACCAAGAAGCTTAGACTAGGCCCTACATGCAGTGTAAATAATGAGATTGAGGTCAAGTTAATTGGACGCTGTTTATGATGTCTGTGATGATAAGTCGCTGACGGTTAGTATGTCGAAAGGGGAAAAAAGATCCGTAATCTCATATAAAGTCAGCCTCGCCGAAGACGGGTTGGAATATTGACCCACAAACGTTTCAAATTCAAATCATCATTCAAAATATCACTTGTCTTTACTAACCAACTACAATTGTTGGCTGTCTGACGTGATGGTCTTCATCATTATTTCATCAGCCCTATTGTTGGGTGAGGAACAGTAAGAGGATTATGATATTCGGCTGTGCTCATTTGTGAGCAGGTGGCATCGCTCTGTGCATGACGCACAGCCCTTTGAAGTTACCACCATCTTACCACACGTGACGTGGGGGCAGGGAGGTGCACATTCACAAAGAAATAATCTTAGTCAGCTCTTTGGCTCAGCCATTGGATTTAAATGATTATTTCAATGTGTAGTCAGAATTAATACTGCAGATTAAGAGAAGCAGTATAGCAGGCATGTAGAAGCACATTGTAAAGACAATTAAAGATTGTGAATACATGAATGTTCTTGAATGTCTAGTTGCATGTTGCAATATGACGACATGGCTTATTGTTTGTTCACCTGGGAGTTTCTGCCCCCTTTAAGGCAACAAGGTCACTTTTCTTTCAATGCCTTCATTCCCTGTATGACCCCTGACCCTAGAGACAATTGACACAAGGAAACAGTTACATGGGAGATAGACATCTTGCTGCCTGATATCTCCTGTCAACCGCAGTGCTGGTTTGTTTGACGGCCCCTGTGTGTAATGTAAGCCTGCGGTTCTGCCTCTCATCATGTGTAGGACATGGGAACCGTGATCCTGGGGAAACTGGAGTCAGGCTCCATTAGCAAAGCACAGCAACTTGTCATGATGCCAAACAGGGTAAGGTGATGCTTGCAATTACTGTTCATTTCTATTGTGCAACAAACTCTTTCAACCAACTCATGTTGTCATTGCTATTTGTTTAAAGCACACTGAACATTGGAATTTCACTAGTGGAGTCACTTTGACATGACATTTGTCTTAAAAGGTGAAAAAGAAACTTTACCATTACCAGTAAAACCAGGCACTGCTGGTCCTGTGCCTGTTTAAGTGTGTGCTGTGGGCTGTGTCTCTGAAGTGGGTTGTTAAGCAGCAGTTACGATACTGCGAGCATTGTCTTATCTTGGCAGCACACCGTAGAGGTCCTGAGTCTGCTCTCGGATGACATCGAGACGGACGATGCGATGCCCGGCGAGAACCTCAAGCTGCGGCTCAAAGGCATAGAAGAGGAGGAGATCCTGCCCGGCTTCATCCTATGCAACGCTGAGAACCTCTGCCACACAGGGAGGACGTTCGATGCCCAGGTACCAGGCAGTAGGATTGTGGAAGGCCACAGCTGAAACCTGTGTCTGTTCACCCTAGTCATATTAAACGGATTCTCAAGGCGTAATGTTAAATATACATTTTCTGTTCAGGTCTAATCTCTATGTTCTGCTGGTTCACATTTGTGATAGAAGTTATTATTGTAGATAGATAGATAGATAGGTAGATAGATACTTTATTGATCCCCAAGGGGAAATTCAAGAAAGAACCGTGGAGATGCCGGGGAATGAACCCGGGACCTCATACATATTATTTATTTATTTATATATATATATATATATATATATATATATATATATATAGTGTGTGGAGATACACAAACAGAATAGGAAAAGGTTGATATAATTATGTTTTTGTCTTTTTTTTTCAGATTGTCATCATTGAACACAAATCCATCATATGCCCAGGTTACAATGCAGTTCTTCACATCCACACCTGCATCGAAGAGGTGCAGATCTCCGTAAGTGTCTTTGAATCAGCCTCAGACCTTTTGTCAACGTGGAACGCATCAGTTGTTAGGTTGCATACCAATGTGGACTTAATGTATGTGTTGCTCCGTCACCCTCCAGGCCTTAATCTGTCTGGTAGACAAAAAGAGTGGCGAGAAGAGCAAGACGCGACCCCGCTTTGTCAAGCAGGATCAGGTGTGCATCGCCCGGCTGAGGGCAGTGGGCACCATCTGCCTAGAAACGTTCAAAGACTTCCCCCAGATGGGCCGCTTCACGCTGAGGGATGAAGGTAGGCTAGTAGCGCCCCTGTCTGGCCAAAGTTTGTATGTTTGTAGTCCCCTGCAACTGCTACTGACCGTTATACATGTAGAGGTGTCTGCCTGTCATTAAGTCCTTTTGAAAGATGGACTGAAAAGATGCAGCCTTTAGATATTGTTATTTATGTTATCCTGGCACTGATCCTATCTGTAGTAAATGATGGAGACATGAGCTATGACATTTAGACGCACCTGCGCTTGCGCACACTTTCACTTTGAATGCGTGAATGACTGAGGGATAAGAATTGTGAACACAAGTCTCAAAATAAAATCGATAGGCTAGTTTGTTTATTTTCTGAAGACGCACATTTAACCCTTGGGATCTACAATGTCATGGTCTCTACAGAAATTAATTAATTCTACCAAAGGAAAAAAAGGCCTTGTGAATGAAATTCAAGACTTGTAAACAAAATTCTTGCACACACCCTAATTATATCACACACACACACACACACACACACACACACACACACACACAGAGACGCATACATACAATGCCACCGAAGTAGGCTACCCTGGTTGTAGCTCGTTCATTTTGGTCTGTAGAAGAAAAAAAACAATGTGAGTGGGTGTGAAGTTGGTATTAAATTTAATTCGAAGTGGTATTAAAAAGGTCTTTAAAAGTCTTGAATTTAAGTTGGAGGATCCTGGGGGTACGCTGCTAATATTTCACATAATATAATATTTGATGTTGTTTGTTTACTTTCATGAGTATTACTGTATTACACCAAAACCTCTCATACAGCAGCAAAGTTTTGTGTGAAATCAGTTGAAGTATACAAAATCTAATTAAACTTGTCTTCTGTTGTAGGCAAGACTATTGCCATTGGCAAGGTGTTGAAGCTGGTGCCTGAGAAGGACTAATGTGGAGTTGCTGGACTGTCCCCTTGTGTACACTGGGATAGAGGAGGATGGTATCCTAGCCTACAGTCCTCTGTAGCCATCCCCTGCTCCACATTATCTACCCGCCAAGGAGCAATTTTAACACAACAAAAAAAATCATGTTTGACAAAAGGAACTGATTGATGTTTTTAAGAAGAACAGTAATATGGAAGAATACAGTGTGTCAGCTTTCTCATATTGAGAGCTCAGCTATGCCACTCATGTAGCCCCAACTACCTTGGGTCAACCCATCACAACTCTAACATTTTAAAAGTAGGTGAAATTCTCTCTTCGTGTCTTTTGGAAAGGCAGAAAGAGATCTAGCAGAATTTTAATTCAGAGTAGTCAGCCAACAGTAACAATTTATCATAAGTACCACTTAAAAAAAAACATGCTGATATGAATGACAGGTGTGTCTGTTCAGCTCCTCTTACCCTGAAATGAATTGGGCCTGGAGGCACTTCCACTGTTATGGCCTGTGTTGACCTGAAGCTGCAGTGCAAAATAAAGTACGGAATTGTGAAAGAACTCAAATTTCACATTGGCATGTGTGTTTGAGTTATTTGACTCAAATGTGTAGACATGTTGATGGGACCAGTACTATTAAGCGGCCAGGATAACAGGACTGGACAAATATTTCGTTCGTATATGGACTAACTGCTATTCATTCAACGTAATAAGTTCATGCTCGCTGAGAGATGTGGTGTACTGTAAACAATAAGTTGACTGAATTTATGTGACGACATGTGACGTGGAGCATTTCATCTACGCATGCGTGCTGGAAGACCCACACGTGAAGGCAGCATGGCGGAGCAACAGGGAAAGTTACAACTGGACCAAGCCCAGGTATTAAATCTTCTTAAATTATTGTAGGAAAGTAAAGACAACACACTAGAATCTGTATGGTGTATTGTTCATGTAAGTGTGGGTAAGATCTTGTTCTTAATGATGCCCGGCAACGTATAACCTCAGAGACTGTGAGATTAACGTGTTGTAACGTTAACGTAAGGCTATGCCACGAGGTGCAAACTCAGATGTTCAAACGTTGAATTAAGTTTATGTTAATGTGCAGTCCCTTCTTCGTTTGCTATTAGTCCAATGTGATGTGTTGCTCCACCGTAAATATTATCTTTTTGGGATGTTGCTGGTTAGCTTTTTAGAAGGTAGAAAACCTAAGCATTAGCCACTTAGCTGGAATAGCTAACTTCTCTAACGGCAACGGTTGCTAACGTTACCCATCGTGTGGCATTGCACTGGTTTGTAACGTTGTTTTATATGTCTGTCTTTAATTTAAGGTGAAAAAGGCTGTGTTGGCACTTCAGGCCTTCCTTAAAAGCAAATCCACTTCAGAAAGCCTACTTCTGAACGAGAGTCAGCATATTTCTCTTATGTTAACACTATGGAAGATCCCAAGGAAAGAACAAACCATTCGCATGTGAGTAACGTATACAAGGCCTTAGCTGCTACTGTCAAACTTATTTTTGCAAAGACGGTCATTGTCAAAAGGTATTTTAGGACCGTTTCCCCATGTTAATTAAGTGGCTACCCATAGATAGATAGATAGATAGATTGATAGTAAGACACGCAAGGTGCCTGTAGGCCTACTTGTTTGTCAAGTCAAGTCAGATTTATTTATAAAGCGCATTTAACATGCACATAGCGCAATCCAAAGCGCTCCACAAACAAGACACATAACAACAAGACAAAAGATGCCGGATGGAGCGGCGTAGTCGCCAGCGTACCCATGACATCAAGACAAGACAAATACATTTAAAAAATAACAAATACAAAAAAAAATGCCGGACGGAGCGGCGTAGTCGCCAGCGTACCCGTGACACCAAGACAGACAACAAAACAAATAAAAAAAGAAAGTATATTTTAAATATATTTAATATAATTATATATACTAATATATTTTGGAACATGCTGATGTTTGGCATTACATTTGTGAAGTAGCCTACTTGGCAGATTTGTCTGATAGGGGTGCCAGTTAAGAAATACTGGTTTAGGAGACTTGTCACCCTGGACCTTTAGGTCACTATCTCAACATTGTCCTGGAATTGTTTGAGGGACATTCAGATGGAAGTCCTCATGGTCAATTATTCAAGTCCAGTGTTGTTAAAAAGTTTTTGGTCATAATAGTAATGGACAATGTTAAAATATCCAATTTAGGCCTGTTATGAAATGTCAGAACTGTTAACTTTGGTGTATCTGTGTTCTTATGTGATGTCCTTTAGTCCTTTACCCCATGGCATCCGCACAGAGAACGGTGAGGTGTGCCTCTTCACAAGAGATGAACCCAACATGACGACAGACCAGACAGAAAGGTTTTACAAGAAGCTGCTCACAGAACGAGGAGTCAAGAATGTCACAGAGGTACAGTTACCTATATATATATGGAGATGTTTTCAGTGTGTATGGATGCACTGGAGAACAGCCATCTGGGTTCATATGATGTGGTTGATTTTGTTCAGACATGCAACAGAGGAATCCAGCCCCACAGTGGCAGTGTGAGGCACTGGCGTACTTACTGTTGCTATAGGAATTCAAAGATTAATCCGGACAAGCTTCTCGCTCCCAATTGGGACCAAATTGAACTTGTCTCTCTAATTTTGATACAAAGACTTCTTTTATTCTTTTAATCTTGATTGGGTCTCATCATAAATGTGTTATGGTGAAACTGAAATGAACAAAATGAGGTGCAATCTACTGTTTTTAATTCTGTACACTTTTTGTCAAATACAGATAATTTCTCCTCACCATCAAGTGTTGGGGCTGAAAAAAACCTCTTGTTTCCACACACAATTCTGTCTTTGTAAATGTGAAACAACCATTTTAGCTTGGCCCAAGCCATAAACAATCTTAGCCAATGCTTCAGGAGCCCGAATGGGAAGAGTTTAATTTGATTGACCGACGGAACGCAAATAACGACAACCTTTTGCGAGACTAAATCATGTGCGGCATCTTTCAAACCTTGTGCTTTGTTGGTGTTTAAGTGTTTCTTTTCCATTCTAGGTGATGCCTTTCAAGGTGTTAAAGACAGAATACAAGGCCTTTGAAGCCAAAAGAAGGCTGCTTGGCAATTATGACCTCTTCTTGTCTGATGCACGCATTCGCCGCCTCCTGCCCTCTCACGTTGGGAAACATTTCTATGAATCGAAGAAGTAAGTTGATCAAATGCAATTTGTTAATGTTATTGGTCATCGGTAAAATAATATTTGGAGGTAAATAGACAAATTTAACTCCCTGGCTGAAGATAATTTTTTCTTTGTTCTTACTTCTTCAGAGCTCCGTTGTCTGTAGACCTGCAGGCTAAGAACCTGGGCCAGGTTATGGACCGTCTCATCCAGGGCACCACAATAACAGTTGGCAAGAAAGGCCCGTGCTGGTCAGTCCCCCTGCACACTTACAGATCAGATGAAGCTTAACCTTTTGTACAACATTAATGTGGGATATTGGCTTTGGAAAGAAGTGTATTGCAGTATTATTTGTTGTGATTGTAATATAATCGTCTAATAATGTGATGTAACAATGCCTGGTGACATTCTCTGTGTCTTCTTTAAGCGTAGCTGTTTTAAATCAGTTGTTTCCTTGGGTAGTTTTATGTGTAAAGTGTGATGGCACCGCAGCAAACCCTGCTCTTGCCCATCAGTGCTGGGCATGGGTAAAGATGGTGCCAGAGTGACTCGAGGTTAATCCAGACGAGTTTCCTCCTCCCATTGGAGCTTGTCTCTACAACTTTGACACAAAGAAATAAGACGCTGTGAAATAATTTTTTTGTCATAGTGTTTGTCTGCCTGTCTATATCTGGTTGTGTTTGTGTTTTTATTTCTGAGCTGTTGTTTGTGTCTTGCAGTATGGCCCGCGTGGCTCACTCAGGGATGACAACTGATGAAATTGTGGAGAATGTCTCTGCTGCAATAGACACAATCACATCCAAGCTGGACATGGTGAGTTTGAACCTGTGAAGATCTGCCAGTGGCTCTGCTAAGCCCAAGATTCGGAGAGAACATGCAAAGACAGTGTTGACAGCAAGGCCCACACCTGGCTGTCAGGTGTTAGCTGTGGTGATAATCACCCATGTAGCCCAGCATAAATTAGTCTTGAGAAAAGTTGAGAGCAGCCATCTGGGTTCATATGATGTGGTTGATTTTGTTCAGACATGCAACAGAGGAATCCAGCCCCACAGTGGCAGTGTGAGGCACTGGCGTACTTACTGTTGCTATAGGAATTCAAAGATTAATCCGGACAAGCTTCTCGCTCCCAATTGGGACCAAATTGAACTTGTCTCTCTAATTTTGATACAAAGACTTCTTTTTATTCTTTTACCCTTGATTGGGTCCGATCATAAATGTGTTATTGTGAAACTGAAATGAACAAAATGAGGTGCAATCTGCTGTTTTAATTCTGTACATACACTTTTTGTCAAATACAGCTAATTTCTCCTCACCATCATTTTCTTAGTGCCAATCTTAGAAATTGTCAAGAGGGAATGTTAATTTGGTCTCCATGGAATATTGGGGTCAGTCTGAAAGCCATGAGTAATTTTGAGGGTAATTGTAAGCATGGTAATGAGATCCATTTGACTCAAACGTCACCAGAGGTTCGGTCTGTCCGGCCAGCCCTTCTGGTGCACTACAGTGTTAGGAGCGGAATATGTCATAGTCTATATATCTGGTTAGGTACCATCTTATTGATTCCAAAAGGATTTTTTTTTTCCTGAAGCCACTTGGCTAGTGAACCCATTTAAGTCTGAACGTCTGTCTGGATATGGCGCTTACCTTAATGTCTCGCATTTACCTTAATGTCTCACTAAATACTCTTTTCTTGATCTGGACTTTGACAGATGTTCTGTCTGTGTGTATTGTCTAAGTGTACAAAGATGGGCATTGCACTAAACACTATCGCTACTAGCACTGTTGCACTTTTTAACCACTGTCCCATTGCAGGTGGAGAAAGGCAAAATGATTAAGATCATCCACCTGAAGAGCCAGACCTCCGTAGCGCTGCCCATCTACACCTCCGACCTGACTCACCTTGCTTTGGTGGAGGAGGTGCGGAAGAATGCCTTTGATGAAAAGGTCAGTCATCAGTCAGTTATGGTCACATCAGTCAGTTATGGTCACAGTCGTGGACCAAATAGTACAGCATCAACTGTTAAGTTATATCACAATGCTGCATATAGACAAGGCTGTAGAAGTACTGTGATTATTTCTCTTTAACTTGGGAAAAAAAACCCAGTACTTCAAAATGTGTTTCCAAAATAGATACTCACACATTTTTCCGCTGTTCTTGAGTTCTGCTGGCAGTTTCTTCTGTCTTCTCTCTGCATAAATTGTACGCTTCCTATCGCTGTGCTTGGTGTTAACTACCTCCGTTATCTAGAGGATCCAACACATGGTGTGTCTGGCAGCTTGATGAGAATTTTTCAGATTGTTATGTCAAGTCATTTTTCAGTGAAAAACGGGCTGTAGAATGAAAGTTTACCAGCTGTTGTTTTCAGAGAGCGTCTGTTTGTGCACCATTTTCAGAAGTCCAAGAAGAGAAAGCCCTCTGCAGTGAGCAACGATACTGATATGAAAGACTGCGAAGATGGAAGTCCGGAAAAGGTATGTCCATCAGAAGAAAAGTCTTTAGGTACATATTATTTGTTGAGGGACAAGTGAGTCCCATCATCAGTAAAGATTAGAGACACTGTGTGTGTGACTGCATCACATCAAACCTGCTCCCCTCTGTCAGTGTTGGGCACGGGTACAGATGATGCCAGAGCGACTCAAAGTTAATCCAGACGGGCTTCTTCCTTCTATCAGAACCGGTCTCTACAACTTTGACACAGAGATGAGAGTTGAGCGCCCTCTGGTGTCCGCTGTAGGACATTTGATCTGTTATGTCTTGCTGTTTATGGGCAGTGCTTGCCAGATGCTGATCAGAGCAATGATGCTCATCAAACATGGAGTAATATTTTGGTGTCCAACTTTTTCAGAAAGAGGATGAAGATGATGAAGACATCCCACAGCTAGTTCCTATTCAGTCAAAGAGCAAAAAAGCCAAGCCGGAGGTATGTTCGTCCCAAAATTTGATACAATTTCTAAAGTAAATTGCGTTCCCTTCGCAACACTGGAAGAAGTTGAATGAAATCCTTTCCCAGCACACTGCATAAGTGTTTAACTGAACCTTCATTTCATTTGACAGGAGTCAACCAAGAAAGGCCTGAAGAAGGTGACCAAGCCATTGGTAGGCAGAGGGGGGAAACAAAACAAAACTGGACCTGGTAAAATGGCCAAGAAAACGATGAAAGGCCCCACACAGAAACAGAAAAGAAAATCACCCAAGTCCTCTTAAAAACAACCATCTTTGTTTGTCCTTCTCTTGTCATCAAATAAAGACTTGTAACCAACTGCCAGCCTTTGTCACCATTTATGTGGCATGATGGCAGTCAATGACCCCTATGTAAAGAAGCATAGCATCAAAATGCTTTAGGACATTACACAATTTCCTATCCACATGACATGGTGCATACTGTATGACCGTGTAATTGTAATACAAGTCAGGACTAATCCTTTAACAGCAGACAACTGCTGGACTGACTAAATGGAGAACTAAATGAAATGCAGCTACCTGAATCTGTCTTTTTTTGTACCAGAAAGATTCATCTGGCAATGTTTGTTCAGTTTATTTGCTCTGTAAATAATAAAAGACAATATACTCTTTGTTGTATTACTGTACCTTTTGTTAAACTCAGCAGCCTATGACATATAGCCATTTAACATCTTGTCAGTGCAGCATATGATGTCCAGTTATTAATAAATGTTTGCATGGATTGATGTTTGCGTTCGTCTTGGTTAAACCTCTTGTGGAGTAATGGGATCAGGTGACAGCCTTTTGTGAAGGTAGACAGATGCTTGGCATAGAGGCCAGGTGCTGTGTACTATACAGCAGCTGTGGACACATGACTAGACTGTTTTCAGTCCAATGTGAGCTCACTTTGGTAGTATTTTGCTTTAGTGTCCTACAATAAATTAGTTTTGAAGTAAAAGGAGCCTATAGAACAATCGTTTTAGGCAGATAAGGTTCCTGGAAGGGTAATCTTAACCTGAAAAGGCTTTATTTTCCTTATATTCACTTTGGAACAGCCAAGCTCACAAATTGAACAACTACTAGCTGATTTTTGTTTTTAATATTTTTGGACCCATCATATGAAAAGATTGAAATTAGTCGACTTACGCGGAAAGGGCCTGTTTGTCCAAGCTAAACCTCCCTCTGCAGGGTTTGCTACATGTACTAGGCTAGAGAACAGAGACGGCATACATACCTGACTAAAAGAACATTTGGGAACTGCATAAGGTGAGATATGTTTTGCCAATGTTGTTTTCCGTGATGAAGTGTAGCCTACAGGCATTTTAAACTGTTTCTTTTCTTATTGTTAGTATGCGACAGCCAGAGTTTCCTCCGTCAGACCATGGCCGGGATGTAGAGAAGTCCAGGCGCTGTGCGCTATGCCCGGACAGGGATGCTGTTCAGCATGAGCCGTGTCTCTGGAGCAACTACCACAAGCCCATTATAGTGATTATAATTGGGGGAATGATGCTGGGCGCTGGAGCCGTGACATCCCTCCTGAGCTCCTTTGAGGTAACCGAAGTGCCTCCTGCTATTGGACCCGTATCCTACTCCATTGGATTCATTTTTTTGGTGCTTGGGCTGATCTGGTTGCCCATCATCAAGGACAAACTCAGGCGCAAAGGACGGAAGACGCGGAGAGGATCCATTGAGATGTGATTGTCTCAATGTATGGTTTATTTGTTGGACTATACTGTTTTTCCACTTCTCGTCGCCTATTTTAGGAACCATATTACTATTAGTTGGATTTAGGCGTGGTGATCACCTTGAATATATCTCTGCTTGCTTGACCATTATGTTCAAAAGGGAATAACTAATGTAATGTATCATAAGGCTTACATTTTCATGTAATTTCTGGTAGTTCATTATTTTTCAACATGACATGATAAACACATTTTTACAACTACTACTGAGTCTTTAAAGATAACTTGACAGGCTGTCAGTCACTGTCCAAAGTTAATGGTTTGCTGCGTACCTTGTACTATAGGCTATCTTGTTTCTTGATTCTGAACTATCCTCAGTTCTCACGTTCTCACAAAGACTCACGTTCTTTGTGCTGTCAGCGCCACTGTACACTTTTCAACACACCTGTGGAGGCGCATGTAGCCTACGTGTGGCCAAAATGGAGAAAAACTACGAGGGTATCGGTCGGTGTAAATGCGCGTTTTGGTTCGCCATCGCCCATGACATAATCGGATGTTTAATCCTTCTGAGTGGAGTGTTTTGGGACGTTTTCTTCCACGACTTTCTTTTATATGCCGGCGCCGTTATAATCTTTCTCAGTCTCATCTGGTGGGTGTTCTGGTACTCAGGTAACATCGAGGTGCCACCAGAAGAGCTGGAAGACGACGTTTTTCTTTACAAGAAAGGCAAAGGAATTTCAGGCGCTGTGCGTAAAGTATCCAGTAGACTCACCAACAGTATACGAAACTCGTTCAGGAGGACTGGAAGGGGGAGTCCAAGGCCAGGTAACGGGACAGAGGACACACCACAAGTCCCTGGCGGTATTGCTATGACGCCCTGTGGAAACGCACACTCGGAACAACCTAAATTCAACAGAGAACCTTTGTCGGTATAATTCTAAGGTAATCTGGTGCACATTGTCAATAAAGAATGGTTGAATAGACATAGGCCTACTCAAAATGTATGGTTTATCTAAGCAACAAAACTATATTTTTGATGAAAGATAAGCTTATCTCCAGGTCAATGATCAACCAGTGTTTAAATCCCTGGGTACCTCTCATATTGGCTTTGCTGGATTTATCTTTTAGATAAACTGTAGACTTTGGTCTGTATGCTCTATCCAACTTGACTTTGGTATGGCATGTGATAATATTTTTAAAAATGTTTTTGGAAGAATGGAAAATGCCTCAAAGCCTGAATTACACAGAAGGTTCAAATTGATGGGTTCAACGCAGATTTTATATTTTACAGTGCTGTAACCTCTCTGTCTCAAATCTCACAAGCACTTTTTTCTTAATTCTGTGTTTCAGAGAACAGATGAACAGTAGACATGTCACTGCCAAAGAAGAATTTCTTCAAAATGATGGGCCGAATGTACGAACACTTTTTATTTTTTTACTATTTAATAAAAAAAGATTGTTAATAATTTATTACAATTGTATGGATATATGAGTTATAAAAATGAATAAAAATGTAAAACACTTATACTGGCTTATATTTTTCAGTGCTACATGCTTCTGTCTTAATGACTCTCCAGGGATGTGACCATATGGCTTGTTTTGGGACAGTCATGTGCATATTCAAAAGGGTTCTAGGTTGGAGATCATGATAGAGGCATCAGCTGTGGACAGACTTATTCCTTGGATTCCATCTTTATTCATTTGTTTACATGTGTTCCACTCAGAACATGCAAATAATAAAAATGGTGAAAGTCAACAACAAGAAAAAACTGACTGAAAAAATGACATTATGGTCTGAAATTAAATTTTTATGCATTACAAATTATAAACTGATGGCCTGCATTTTAAGACTTTTATGATAGCTAATCGAATAATGTGCTCTGTTTGCTCAAATACACTTTTTGTATAACAGTTAGTTGCGTTTCACCAAAAAAGTTTTTGATTTTGTTTAAATATGTTAATTAATCATCTCTTTCAGTCTTACAAACCAAAAACAAAAGGTTCCTTTGCACAGCAAAGGGACTTCCCCTAAAATATTTACATATAGAGATACTTAAAGCTGTGCCTGAATTCTGTCAGTGCAGCTTCGTCTCGGGGAAGATGCTGTTCTACCTCGGCCTAATAGTTTACATCAGTCCTTTGTCTCTGGCAGTCAAACAGTGTCCTGTGAATCACTACTACGATGGCCTCAGTGAGGAGTGTGAGCCTTGCGAATTGCGGTGCAATTCACCACCAGCAACTTGCACAGCATCCTGTATTAAGAGTAAGTACAATTTGGATTTCTCTACAACAAAAACAAGAAATCAAGTCACAATTAGAATGTGACACAATGGACAACAATTTATTAGCATTTGCACTGACTTTGAAGAGTAACGGCAGTTACTTCCACTAGATGCCTGTGTTCGTAATCGTTCCTCTGAGGAATCTTTTAACCAATTAACATATTTTCTAATGAACATATATCGAAATTGTGACACTTTCCTGACCTTGCCTGTCATATCTGTTTCAAGGAGTGCATCGAGTGGAGTTAACCAGGCTTACATTACCTGTTGTACACTGTTATAACTGTGTATGTGACGAATAAATCTATCTGAATCTGAATGTGAGGCTATGTTTTACACATGATACAGTAGTACAAACACGCCAGTCACAGACCATGTAGCAATAACCTGACAGATGTTGGTAGGAAATATGCCTTATTATCAAAAAACAAAACCAAAGTTTATATATGTCCTTTAATGCCATCCTTACACCAGTAGACTTTGACAAGATTTGGGAATTTTTCTTGAAAGATTGTAGTCTTTTGAGAAAAGCTTGAATGGGGAGCATTAGTTTAAAGACTCCAATCTTTCAAGAATCTTTCCCAAATCTTGTCAAAGTCTTCTGATGTATGGGTAGCATAATGTGTTTAGTCTCATTTTCTCAAGACGGAGCTACCATTACATTTTATGACATTTCTGAAGCTCATCCAACCAACAATTTCATTTTCCATAGTAAAATACATTTCTTCTAATGATGTAATAATTATTTCTTTTCATGCTCGTCTTGAAAATAAATGCATGGCCAGATATGTCAGAGTCACAGGGCAACAACCCAAGAGTGCTTTTGGTGGTTTTGTTTGTGTTCCTGGGAGTCTTCATGGCCATGTCACTGATCCTGCAGTATCTGAGAAGAAAGACTTGCAAAATTAACTCCAAACCCAAAGGTAACTTAAACGCATGGTTGCTGGCAAATGCCAAATCCTTATTAAACTTAAATGTTGGGTTGAACTAAGGATAAGGAATATACTTTTACCAGTTGTGGTTATGAGCATATAGATAGTCAAAGCTTCTTTTTTCGTAAGAACCAAAATAGTGTCGTCTCATTTTCTCAAGAATTGCCATGCATTTCTTAACAAATTAGTGTATAGCAAATGCAAACTAAATGTAATTTTGAGGAAATTACCAGTGCATGAAAATATATTAACATAAAATGCAAAACAAACTTTTATTCAGAAACAGTTGTGGGCAGAGGAAACAGTTGGTGGGAGTCAAGAACAAACCCTGAATGTTTCATGCTTCTTTCATAAAAAGCAAGATCGTCCTTATTTTAAGAGCTTAACAGCCCCACTATTGATAGATAGTTTAAAAGGTGGATGAGTGAATGGTTTGAATAAGATGGATGGATAAAAAGTTGGATGGAATGTGCCTTATATCCTTGTAGAATGGAGAGGCACAGAGACCGTTGAGCAGAAAGCAGTTGATACAGGTGCAGTCAGTTTAATTGACTCTTTGAGGGGGCCTAGTTGAGCAGCTGGCAGTTGATACAGGTGCAAATCAATTGAATTAGCCCATTGTGATGTCATAGTGCAAAGTCTATGGGGGAAAAAAAGCTTGATTTTTGTTAATATTTCAAAAAGTATAACGTTTACAGAAAAGAAAAGTAGCCTACATTGCAGAGTAATTTTCAAGACCTACATGACAAAGTTTGAGCGAAGTTTCTACGTTAAACGGTTGAAGCTGAATTAGACGCAGACATTTTGGTTAGAAGAATAATAATAAGACTTCAGATAACAGAAAGGTGGATTTTCATGCACTGTAATAAAAGCCTCATCCATATAGCCTACAATGCAAGTTGACAAGCTATAGAGTGAGTTCTTAAAGGGAGGATGAGTTGTTTTGATGTAAAAACAAGGGCTGAATTTGTGCATCAAACACAAAACTAAAATCTGCACATAAATGTGGGTGAAATGTGGGTGAATGTGAATTTTGTAGGCCTATTTGAATATCTGACATTAAGAATAATACTAGGCTAAATGTGACACTATCACAACTACTTAACGTGTGCCCCACAGTACCCTGCCAGGAGGAAACGGGACCAACAGAACTACAAGAAGCCTTATACATCCCAGGGACAGAGACCCTAGCTGGGGCTGGCCAAGCTATCCAAGAAGAGCAGAGTGAAGTAACTCCTAACTCCAGTCTGCCCCTACCCTCCACTGAAGAAGGCAGAACCATGCTAGTGACAACGAAGACAGGACAGAACTATGGAAGCAGGATGCAAAGCACTGATAGCGGAGCTCTCTACCTGTGGACGTCTGGATTTGTGCCCTGATTGAAGATCCCAAAGCAATCTTATCAAGGAGGGGGCTGTAACCATGAAAGGCACTATATGAATGCTACAATGTCAATGATCAATCATTTCTCTGTGTCTTATGACATTTATACACCTTACTTTTTTAAATTTATTTTATTTTATTTATTTCAGGTAGGCTAGACTACTCCACATGGTTGTGGTGATTTATCTGAAAAAGTTACAAAAAAAAGGAAAACAATGAAAAATAGCCTACAGAAGTTATAAAGCAGTAGACAGAATTTTGGCCCATTTCTTTTCCTTTTAAGTAGGCATTTTTTTATTGTATCGAAAACAGTGGGAAAATCGGTTCAGAAAGCTCACCTTGCTGTCTTGACAACTACTTACACAGGCTTAAAATCATTATGTGGTTGGCCAACTCAGCAGCCAGCTCTATAACTTGATTTAATCACGTGACCAACCCAACCATGTCATGTGGCCACAATGCTGTGTCATGTGACACCATTAGCTGAGATGCTGTTTCATTTCCGAGTGTCCCAGCAACAGGGTTCGGAAAAATGTGTTACTAGGTTATTAATAAGTGACCCACATCACTGACATTAATTCTCCCGAGTGAAAAAGTGATACTGGTTACAACTGTAGCACAATGCTCTCGCAAACGTAACAAGCTACTACTCTTTTAAGATCTGTTTACAGTCTGGGGACAGGCCTTTGTAGCCTGCTAGCATCAAGAAGTGTGGAGTTGTACGAGCGCGCGCGCGGTTTAGATGTAGGAAAACAAACAGGACTTCTTGTCCATTGTGGTGGATCCAAAACATGATATATTAGAGCGAAGCGACTGACGCTAAGTCCAAATTGTAATGTTACATTGTGGAGGGGCACAGAACCATACGGATGCTGTGTGGTAAATCCCACCTTGACAACCTGACACGACTGTCAGAATGAACGGTGAGTCGTTAACAAGCTTGCGTTATCCTTTCCCGAATCACTGCTGCTGTTTTGTATTATTTAACTGACAAGTTAGCCGAACCCGTGGTTTGTGCAAGAGAAATCGATGTAGGTAATATTTTTACTTTCGCTTTACCTAGTTTTTCTTTTACCGTCTATGATGTTATCGCCCAGAGGACTTGATCTTCCTTACTCACCACCTCATAGACAGGTTGTCGGTCACATGCTTTCTGTGTCTATGCGTTTGGTGTTTTGTATTTTGTGTTAGATGGTATGGGAGACAGATGTTTAGAGTCATTTACATGACTAGTCAGCCTACTTCACTTAATGACGTGGCTAAGTGGATCAGAATCTGGAAAAAATACCTGAAGAAGATAGTAGGCTACAGTTCCCCCTCCCAGTTGGTTATAACATAATCCACAGACTTCTTAGTCAGCATTTTAGTATTTAAAGCACTTGTAAGCACAACGTATTTGCACTGGTAAACAGCAGTATGACTGGTCAGTATTTTGTTTGTTTCCAATGCATTGTCTTAAGAGCTCTTGGAACAAATTTAAAAAGTATTTGTATGACAATTGTTAGGCTACTGATGAAAATATTTACTGATAAAATTAAGCAATGAGATGAAACAACATTTTAAAAGTAAGTTCACCTCGACATGACTCAGTGACAAACAAATATGTAAGCTTATAGTGTGCGTATGAGCATGTGTGCTGTATGTTCCCCCATTACTGTGTGACCACAAAGCAACAAGTATTTGACCAACTGGGACAAAAGTAGGAGGACCTTTGTTGTGATTAGGCTACGATTTAATTAGGTTAGTTGCAGTGCGGGTATATGCCAATTCTTTGAAGAAATCTCCCTAACAGTTCTTGGATGAAAAAGCCATCTTGTTAAGGTAATGTCATGTCAGCAGTGTTGGTTATATAAAGCAAGCACATCTACTGTATGCTAGGCTACTTTGCATTCTTAAGCAGCTGGCTGGTTTGATTGACCAGGTCCGTATATTGGTTTACAATGCATTGTCTTTAGAGGTCTTGCAAGAAGAAAAAAAGGTTTAGATATTAGCTAATTTTTTAGTGGATGATAATTTTGTCAATGGAGAAATAAGTGTCAGTACTATATGTATGTATGTATGTATGTATGCATGCATGTATGCATGCATGCATGTTCTTATGCAAATACAGTATGCATAATGTAGTCCCAATCCATTACTGTGTGGCCACAAAACTATAAGACTCATGAGGTGTTTGATAGATTCAGACAAAAGCGTGAGGACTTTGGTGGTGGACATGGGTGGTGGATACAAGGCTTGGGGGAAAAAACATCCTGTAAAGCATATTGTTCATCAGGCTTAAGTTGTAGTAGTGTATTTTTTTTGTGTCAAAACACCACATTTTGAATCGCACAAAATACAAAAAAGGAATAAAATGTGTGGAATACATTGCATCAAGTTGTGTTGTTTGTTGTTGTTGCTGGTTATGTTCCTTGTCTGTTACAATACACATACATACAATACAATTCTTCATTCTCAATAATTTGAGTTCTTTGAGCTTTGCTTTGATTTTTTGAATCATGATCATGTTATAATGAGATGATTTCTAGTGAGAGATCGCCTCTCTTGTAGCTGATCATTGATAATGTACTACTGATACTATCACCCATTATCAGAGGTGGGATTTGATTTCAAGCATGTAGCTGCGTGCGAGACTCACGTACACATGCATCATTGCACACAGGGTTTTGTATTTTATTTTCAAAACAGGCTCTTTTCAGAGCAGTTATAGCACACATGACCAGAAAATAGATGTGTTGTGTATAATCTGGTGTTTTGTTATTTATAATGAAACAGTTACAAGTACACATGCTGTAGTAACACAATAGCTATACAAAACGAATACAAAGGCCGTAGCTTTTAGTAATAGTAATACAAGCTGTGTGTCGGTATCTTAGTTTACTTCCTGTAATTTGCTACACTGAATATGCTTCTGAATCTGAGTCTAATGTCAGTTTGTTCCACTTGTATGCCAAAGCAACATAGGTTACCTCATTTGATAAGGCTAGGCGTGTCCTCATTTGATAAGGCTAGGTGTGTTTGGGTTTGTTAATTGCTCTATTAATAATCAGATACACTGATGTCCTTTTCAGGCGCTCAGCAAAATGACCTGAAAAGACAACACTTGTTGGAGAGGCTGCTCGACGCAGTTAAACAGGTGAGGTGGCTGATGTTGTTCTTTGTTGAGTTTGCACCATGCCAGGTTTCTGATGTGTGAAACTGACTGGGGCTTTTCCCCCTCTCTGACAGTGCCAAATCCGCTTTGGGGGGAGAAAGGAGATCGCCTCGGACTCCGACAGCAGGTCAGGGAAGTCTTAAAGCACTCTGTGACTGTTTGAATGGATCTGTATTTAATTTCCAACATCCACATATCTACGCTAGTGTAAATCTTCAAGTGTCAAATTGTTATGGGAGTGCGCAATTGTTTCCATGATAACTTCATTGTGTGTGTGTTTGTGTGTGTGCAGGGTGATATGCCTGTGTGCCCAGTTTGAGGCTGTGCTTCAGCATGGTTTGAGGAAGAGTCGTGGTTTGGCTCTCACTGCAGCTGCCATCAAGCAAGCAGCTGGTTTCACAAGCAAAGTAGAAGCAGGTATCGCAAATCCTACTCTGTGTGTGTGTGTGTGTGTGTGTGTGTGTGTGTGTGTGTGTGTGTGTGTGTGTGTGTGTGTGTGTGTGTGTGAGTGTGAGTGTGTTTAAATGTATGTTTTGGTTACACACTGTTCCTTAGACTGTAATTCAATATATCCTTGCCTTATTCAAGCTGCCCGTCAACAAAAATATTAGTCCACATTAGGGTTGGGTATCGTTTCAATTTGAACGATTCCGATTCCAATTCCGATTTCTTATTTCGATTCCGGTTCCTAACGATTCTCGATTCCGATTTTTTTTTAAGGCAGGGTCAAAAAAAGTTTAGGATATTTTAAATGAGCTAGCTAACCAACGGTCTTTCTCAGGGTATCTGCACATTTTCCAAGTGCAAATTTAAAGACTTTTAAGACCTTTTCAAGACATCTAAATGAAAATTAAGACTATACCACGGCAAAAAGATATATAAGACTGTTTAATGCAATAGTTTTTTTTTCCTACTAATTTTAACCCCCACCCCATTTTGGATGTCTACAGAAGTTACCAAAAATATTTTGGCGAAAGAAAATAATTGTGTGTGAATTACCTTCACAGCTATAAATGCCCAATTTTAGGGTCTGGACTGCTTGCTTTTGAAGCTGGCTGTACTGTACATATTTGGTTTTGCTTACTGCTGAGGCTGTTCTTCACCTGTGTCTGTAGTAGCCTAGGGCTACTTGCCAAAGACATGTGCACTGGACTGGATTCCCTTAAATATTTTTTTCAAAGTTAACTAAGCTATTTACATATTTTAATAAGCCTACTTTATATAATTTACTATGTGCATCTATTGTCCATATGCAGCACAGCAAATTAAAGTTAATCCACTACTTTACATTTTGCATACCAGTTGTATCTAAACCAACCAAAGCTTGACTGAAACATTGTAAAACCATTGACTTGTTTTAAATTAATTAAGAGACAGGTCCTCTTCGCATGATCCTGCTGAAAACTGCTGGTTTCATCTCAAGCACGCACATTATGAACGCACGTATTTTTATGTAGCAGTCGCATTCAAAACAAGACATTCAAAACATATGCGGTTATATTTCACAACTTTTGCTAAGTAGGCCTAGCCTACTGGGAAACGCTGGCAAGCAAGCTGCTGGCAGATATTACAGGTAGGCTATTATAACTTAGACAGATATTTTCTTCCCTAGGCTAGGCCAGCAACACACGCTGGAAAGATGCAAACAGATCAACTTAACATACCGGTATACAGTATTTCCTCCTGATTGCGAAGCACTGCACATAATTTCACCAGCAGTCTTCGCGTCCATAGTTTGTGAAACGATGCTGCGTCCGAGCAAAGACTTTAGATGCCAAGCGCAACTCCAAAAAGGAGAACAAATAAACGTCCGGCTTGAGGCTGCGCCGGACGCCGGACAGGGCTTTTAAAACCCATATGTCCGGCCTAAATTCGAACATATGGCCAACCTATCGCTAACTGGCTTACCAACTCTTTCTCCCGCTCATTCTACCGTAGGCTCCCTCATTCCACGTAGGCTACCCTGTCTATCTCTCAGGCCTCAGCTACACCACGAAAACGCCAGGCATATTATTTTGTACATAGGCCTACTGTATTATTACCGTTTTCACACCTTTAACCAAACCCGTGAAAAACATCTTCACTCTGTAACCACTACACTTCCTCCCGTAGCCTAATAGCCTATCACGTATACAATTGCGTTTTAAATACACGAAACTGGATGGAGACATCACTCGCTCTCTTGCACTCGCTGGCGGTCCCATTCGCACATTTAATACCTCTCTTTCGAAAATTCAGTTGTAGCCTATTTAAGACTTTTTAAGGATCCTCGGGAACCCTGCTTTCTGAATGAAATAGTCTGACCTTCTCCATGAATTTTAATTCTATTAACTATGCGCTTCTTCGTTGGTGTTCAGACGTTTCTTCTTCCTGTCGGCAGACTGGGAATCGAAAGTAGGAATCGAAATTTAAACTTTTGAACGATTCCGGGAAAATCGCAAAGATAGTCCCGGTTCCAACCAATACTCGATATTCGATACCCAAGCCTAGTCCACATCATAGGTATTTAGGTAACACTAACAAGGCTATAACTTCTCCTGAAGATCCACAACTGCAACCTAAAGAAACCTCAAAGAGAACTAACACAGGACATTTTGTACTGATATAGTGATGTAATCTTAAAGGAGAATTCCAGCAATCTTTCACATAGATCTCTCTTTCTCGAGAGCACCTAGTATCAAAAACCCCGATGACCTTGGTGACCTTGAGAAACGGAGCTCTATGTGAAAAATCGGTGGAACTCTCCTTGAGATGGGGGACATGTTTTTTGTTCTGGTGCTAGTGTTGTTTCTCGTGTGAATCTGGGCTTGGAGAAATGCTGCTCAGAGACACTTACGTTCACTATGTAGATGATGAAACTTTTCATCTCTACTGTACTTTGGACTTTTCATCTCTACTGTACTGTAACTCTTAGCACCACTGAAGTAGCAGATGAGTTTTGCACAGCACAGCTCACACCTGGGAGAGTTTAGAGCTGAAGCTGTCCTGTGTGCACTTCTCGAGCCTCTGCCATCCCTCAGAGGAAACAGATGCTGCGGCAGACCCTCTCCAGAAAGGCAGGTGCTGATACTCCTCAGCGAAACCAGATGGTTATGCAACAAACTCTCTAAACTGGCCAAAAAAGAGAAATGGCCCTTTTTTTTTTATCTCTCTCTCCATCTCTCTCTCTATCTCTCTCTCTCTTTTCTGAGGACCCACCTTTATACCCTTTGTGGTTTGGATTTGAGTCGTAGCAGCGTGAAAATGAAACTAACAGAGATGAGAGGCCGGAAGGTGCCAGATAATCTCGAGAGTGACGGGGTGAGATTGTTAAAACAGGACTGTCCTTTTTTCTTGTCTACCAGTCTTGGAGAAGCTCCAGGAACCTGCTGAGCCTATGAGTCAGTGGACTTCCATGATTAACTTGGCTATTTAAAGGAGTGACGGCATACTTCCAGCCAGTCCACTTGTTTTTTTTTATCTAATGAGTTTTAATCAAACTTTATGAAGAAAACTCTTCGCTATGGAACAGCATCAGATTTTCTGTGAAAGTGTAATGATCTCATCCTGTGAGATGGCCCACAGGATTTATAGATAATTGTTAGTCTTTTTTTAGAACCTCTACATATTCAGTGGAGTTTCCCCTTAAACTGCCAAGTTATTTTCAGGAAGTTATGAGCGGCAATTAAAGTTAAAGCACAATGGATTGTATTGTTTCCTTATAATGGAATCTAATCATTTATGGTGAATTTTATATTTCGTTATATATCATCTTGGTCTTTTTGTGTGTCGTTATAGATATTTCTTTTCTGTTCGTCCAAGTCCATGATGTCCGCCTGTATGACATGGTTGTAGAATACAGTCTGAATTCTGAAATAAGGGTCGCCTTTTGAAAAGGCTGAAGTGTCACCTGACAGAACTAAAAAGTACTGACATGTTTCTGTTAGTGTTTCTGTGGTATGAGAGTGACTGGGGAGGGGGGCTGAAGGAACGACGCTCTCATTTCTTCCTAATTAGCATGGCCTAGAAACTGAAAACATCCTCTTTTTTTCTGTGCCCATCTTTTTGCAAATCTGGAGAGTAAAAATAAGCAGTGAGAACTGTCGCCCTGTTGGTGTGCCCTTTTGTTGCTAAATGTAGCCTCTTTAGCCTCCAGAGAAGCTGTCGAAGCGTGAAGCACACGCTTGATATGGGAATGGGTGTGTGTGTGTGTGTGTGTGTGTGTGTGTGTGTGTGTGTGTGTGTGTGTGTGTGTGTGTGTGTGTGTGTGTGTGTGGTGGGGGGGGTGGCAGTAATCGGGCTCATGTATCTGCATAATTTATGTTCTCTGGACCAACTTGTTAAACTCACAATATGATTTTGTGGAGGAGTTCCAGTTTTCATTCTTTTAGGTCAGCTCTGACTTGTGAACTGTAACTGCAGGCAGAGCATGTATATAGTTCAGATTGTCAGATTGTGAATTATTGAGTACTGCCTGCAGGCCTTTGCCTTGCGGGCAGTCCGGTGTGGCAGCTTGTGACCAGGAGCGATATCAGAGAAAAACACAAACCTGAGTCTCATCCTTGTACTACTTCCCTTTTGCTGCGGAGCCCTCCTGAGCCTGTGTTGTTTGTGTTTGCCTTAGGCTACCTTTGGTCTTCCAACTGCACCAGTAAGTTAAGAGGTTAGAGTGAGGGTGGTTCACAATCTTGCATGTTTCATCTCTCCACAATCTTATAAACAATTGTCACACCTACACTTTTCAAGGTGGTGGAATTGCAGAAGTTTATTTTGATCCCACTTTTTAGTACTTTTTATTTTCATCCCACTTATTGATTAACTTGTGGGTCATTCTGTGTTAAATCAGATAAGGTTGCTGCTGCACCATCTCAGATTTTGAATATGAGAATTTCAGGAGCTCCCCTTTACTTTTTTGATGCTCTGCTCTTTTTGGACCTGTCTACACAGGAACTAAAGGTTCTTCCTTGAAAAATGGTTCATCAAAACTAAAAAAAAAACACAAAAACAAAATCTGTTCTTATTTCCAGAGTTGACCTTCTGGTTCTATGTGAAGGACCACTTGAACCGGCACGAGCTGCAGCGCTTCTACTCCCTGCGCCACATCACCTCAGAGCAGGGCCGCGGACGAGCCTGGCTACGCGCCGCGCTCAACGAGCACTCGCTCGAGCGCTACCTGCACACTGTACTGGCCGACCGCACCCGTCTCAGGTAGCGCAATGACCCCTGCTGAGGTCTCTCTCTGTGTGTGTGTGTTTGTTTGTTTGTGTGTGTGTGTGTGTGTGTGTGTGTGTGTGTGTGTGTGTGTGTGTGTGTGTGTGTGTGTGTTTGTTTGTGTGTGTGTGTGTTTGCTTGTGTGTGTGCTCATTTTTGGGTCTGTGCACGTATGTCTTTGTGCGTGAAGGAACGCTTGTTAATTAAAGCCTTGAGTTCTACAGGTTGAATTAAACTGTTTTGGAAGTTCAGAGACAGAATAGTTAATAATTGTTTTTATGTCCTTAGTGCCTTTTATGAAGACTGGGCTTTTGTTTTGGATGAGGAGAGAGCCAGCATGCTGCCCACCATGGCTGCTGGTAAGACTACATTTTCATCCTTGGGCTGGGTTTTGGTTTCACCTTCCCTATTGTGACTATGTTTAGTAAGATGGTGTACACGTAGATGGGCGCTATGGATTCCGTTTTACTGTTTGGTTTAGTTTGCTCAGTGCATATGGTACTTCATGCGTTACTTGCATAGTTGATATTATATAAATACAAGATGTAAAATTGTACTACTACTCATGTGAAAGGGTTTTATCGTGGTTATGTTTCCAGATTTGTGCAAGAGGCACGCACATCTCAGAGGTTGCGACAAGAATTCTCAGTATAACAGTTGATGTGCCGTGTGAAAGGGCAGAAATAGGCACCCACCAGCCCAGCACTAAACTCTGAGCGTGGTAAACAAAATCGGGTATTTCAGGCAGTAAAAGTCCCGATAAGAACCAAACCAGATTTTGACTACACACCTATTGCTACTGAAAAATGTAATGTTCATTATCACATGTTTTAGAATTTTCAAACGATAGGGACGGTAATTGGTGGTTTTACGATAGGCATTTTTATTTTGTCGAAGTCATCATTATGACTCTTGTGACTCTACACTAATCTGCACAGGTCTAAACTCCATCCTCTTTGCCATTAACATCGACAACACCGATCTGAACGGTCAGGGCCGTGGTGGTCCTGGGGTGGCCGGTGGGGGCAGCGCCACCGTGTCCCACCTACTGAAGGAGTCCACGCAGGGCATGAGCACCCTGTGGAAGGAGTCCACGCAGGGGGTCAGCAGCCTGCTGCGAGAGATCGGCTCGGCCACCGCCGTCGTGCCGGGCTTCACCCCGCGGCCGGAGGGTGCCTCCGACCCGCTGCCTGTGATACCCCGCAGTACCTCCGCAGGTAGGACTCACACACACACACACACACACACACACACACACACACACACACACACACACACAGCCATACATACAGGGGTGCATATGTTTGCAATTTCAGCAAATTGCAAGTTTATTCAAATACATGGATGAGAGTCCTGCTTTAGAGCCCTTGAAAGAGAGTTACAGTGAACAAGATCTTGAACTGTCATGCCCATGTGCTATTATGTACAGTATGCCACTGTTATTCCCATACACAGCTACTATGCTCACACGCAAACATCTGAACAGATAAACACTGTCTAGCACACCAGAGGTGCCAGAGGGCAAATTGTTTAAGAAAAGCTCTGTCCAGGCCCACAGTATGTTTAAATGGAGAGCATGACTTCCTCTTATCTGGCTGCGTCTCTAGATACCAGCACTCCCCACTGGTACAGTGTCACGGCGAAAACGATGTCAGTCTGTTCCCAGTCTCTTCCCATAGTTGCATCTCCTGTGGTGTGAGGCTTTGGAAGCTGTGAATCTTTAAACGCGAGGTGGACCGTCTAGACAGCTGTATCTAGTTAAGTAGATCAGAAATGCGCGTGGTGCCGCGCACATCGAGGAGTTGTGCTCCAGGGAGATCTAAAATTATTCATAATCCGTCTTCACAGAAGGGAAGTAATGACGGGGAAAATTATTTCAGAATTGGAATTGGTAAGGGGAGTAACATTAGTTGTATGCACTCACATTAAACCATGCCAAGAATACATTTTACGTCTGTCAAGTTTGATTAATCTGATTATTTCACACATTTTGTCTTTCGCCGACGTCAATGCTTTTTGGATTTTGGTTGAGTGCCTGACAGGGAAAATGAGATGTGGCACACTGTCGTAATAATCATTATGCGATGATTATGTAATTATTATTCAACCATTAATGGATGTGGGGCAAGTGTCCCAGACAAGGATTTAGCAGTGTGCAGTGTGCTTGACGGAATTATGTTTTCTCTCTGACTTTTGAGATTCTTAATTAAAATCCAGATATAATCCAAGATCTGGTTTAATCCTATTAGCATTACAATGTTGAAGTCATTCATCTCATAATTTTTCTTACATTCTGCTTCATATTCATAAGCCGGCGTCTCTTTATCTCCAGGGCTTTCTAGTGTGTGAGGGCTGGACACTGCAAATAAAATGGTCATCCATGACTTCATGGTTTTCATGTACTCCGATACAGTGTTGGTTTGTTGCTATTTGTCATTACTGCACTTGGAGTGGGTGTTTCATAGTTGCCACTAACACAGGGCACGCTAAGCTAGGACAGTGTATTTTGTTTGTTTTTTTTGTTTTTGTTTATTTTGTTACAGTTTGTTTGTACGCATGGCCATTAGTCGGAGTGCGCCGACACGAGTGCTGCGTACTCCGCTTTCCATGTTCGATGACGTAGATTCCACTCGCATACCAGAGCTGAGCACTTTCACTGCTGCCGTACCAATTCCTGTTCAGCCCTGTTTTGGTTGCCGCTGCTCAATAAAGTCCATTGTTTATTGAATGCTTGTCATATTGTAGATTTCTATGCTGGTGCGCGGTAGCAATTGACAGTGTGTGTCAGCGCACTCCTGTCTGCGCCCATTTGCGGCTCACCGAAGGAGCTGCCAGTAAGCAGTCAAATTCAGTCGCTTCATATCAATTCATGTCAATTCATATCAATTCACATGGGGATTATTATGGGAAAGTGTAACGTTTTTGCAACGTTTACTTGACGTTTGTGGGGTTGTTTGCTGGCCCTCTCAGTGCCTCCTCTGTCCCCTGCAGACTCCGGCCTGGCAAGGAAGGAGCGCCGGCGGAAGAAGAAGATCACCAACATCATCTCCTTCGAC
Source organism: Alosa pseudoharengus (assembly GCF_046254945.1). Lineage (NCBI taxonomy): Eukaryota > Metazoa > Chordata > Actinopteri > Clupeiformes > Clupeidae > Alosa > Alosa pseudoharengus. The sequence continues at coordinate 28,190,669 of NW_027468674.1, read as the reverse complement.
GACGACGACCCCGACGGAGAAGAGTCCTACGAGGGCATCCGGAGCCCCAGGAAGGGCCTGGCTGCGACCGCCGCCGAAGTGACGGGGACGCCCACGGCGGCAGTCCCAGTCCCGGTGGGCCAGGGCAGCCCGGAGGAGGACCCCGACCCTGCGGAGCCGCTGGAGGCCCAGGAGGCTCTGGATCCCTCGCCCTCCGAGAACGGGCTGCTGGAGGGCGGCATCGTGAGCTGGGCCACCACCCCGCCCCCCCACAACGGAGCGCCGCTGGACACCAAGAGCATCGACAACGAGGAGGACGAGGACGAGGACGTGTATGGGAAAGGAAGGGCGGCGCCACAGGAGGAGTCTGGGAGCGCAGAGCAGTGAGTGTTGTGTTCCCTAAAGCAGCTCGGCAGCCTATTTTTAGAGAATGAATGGCCACGTTTGAAAAATATGTATCATATTCACGGGCAGTGAAGAGATTGTGATGTGTGTCTCTCTCTCTCTTTCTCTTTTTGTGTGTGTGTGTGTGTGTGTGTGTGTGTTTGTGTGTTTGTGTGTAGGATGGTGGTGGGTAGCTTGTCGAGTGTTTCCACGTGGAGCCCCAGACAGATCCTGACGGACAATGACAACGACAGCACAGACATCCTCATCCCACTGGCTCCCTCGGATGTCTACACGCAGCCAGGTCAGAGGTCAAATGTTTTCTTTCATCACTGCTGCATAATCCCTTCTACGCAACACGACTGCATCACTACATAAATGCTAACCTGCTACTTCATAGAGTCACCATGTGTGATGTTGGAGTACTAAGATTAGATTTAGTTATATTTCTCATCTTAACTGTACACAGGGATCCAGACTAATTGTTTACAAAAACGTTTTCATTTAAGTGCACCAGGAATTTGTCACGGCACTGCAATAATAGGTCAGGGGTCAGGATCAGAGTAGGGATGGGTATTCGCAGGTTTCCTTCTTGGACTCTGGGGGCACATTTATGTATAAAATACTTTTTTGTAATACAACAGAAGAAACATTATTATTGTCAGAAGAGAGAAACACAAAATGAGTAAGGATTTTGCAGATATCACAGTGATTGGGCTACTATTACCTGTTATGTCTGGTCTATCCATCCACTCTGGATTAGATCCAGTGCCTCTGCGCTTGCTGATAGCCTGACAGAAATGAAGCCACATCTTTCTGTGTTTGTTGTTCATCTCAGCCGTCACTTGCACAAGCTGGCTCTCCCACAGCACCATGTTAGCTACTGTCCCCCTCCTCCCCCTCTACTCCTCTCTACAGTTATCTCCTCCTGACTGTTTCTTGCTGCTGCAGCTGCACTGGTTGTAGCCTGGAGATGCATACAAAGTCATTGGGTATCTAATCACTCGTCAATTTCCTTATGTATGTTTCTCCTTTGGTCCAGGCTGTCTTTGTGCCTCCCCCAGACAAGCCCTTTTTAGTCTTGCAAAATATTTTTCACTTTTCATCAGGGTCGACCGAGTAAACATTCCATCAGAGTTAATAAATGAATGGTAGCCTAATGTTATCCACTAGTTGTTGATATTGACAAGCAGCTAAACCTCCAACAACCAAGTTGTGTTCTAACATTAGCTTAACTACCCTAAGGCTCTGTACATGCATGCCATGATTTATTTGAGAAAATCTGGTCTCCCCAATTGTCTTTGTTGAAATGAGAACAAATGAATAGTTCATTTGAATTTTGAAAAAAAAAAAAATGCGCTCCAGTGTTCATGATGTAATCCATAATGAATACTGAATTGAATTGCGATTCGGTCAACCGATCAGTCCTGAAATGAGTGTTTTGATTCATGTAGTGGCGCGGAGGGGGAGGACCGGGTCTGTTGTTTGAGAGAGTAACAGAGAGCAGGGAAAAGAGAGACTGCTTGAGTATCTCCAGAAGACTTTATGTAGACCTACTTGAAATAGAAAACGAAAAAAGAAATGAAAGATGTGATGGTCACAAAAAGGGGATGCAGAGTTAGACTCACAAATTGTTAGGTGCACCGGTGTAACCTATGAAAATGTTTAGTTGCACCCTGGAGCCCTGGTACATAAAGTTGTGTTGAGCTAAACCTTACCTGTTTAACTTATTTGAGATTATCCTTTGTGTGCGTGTGTGTGTGTGTGCGTGTGTGTGCGTGCGTGTGTTTTCAGTCAGTTCAGTGGAGACAGTGGGCTTTGGGGCATACAGCACAGGCTTGGCGTCTGACGTGGAGAAGCCCTCATCCCAGCTGCAGTTCAGGTAAGTTCAGCCTCATCCTTCAGGTACAGGAGTGGCTGAAGTTGGTACTGCTCTTTATTCCATGCCAGGTGTTGTGGAACATTCTGACCATCGCTCTCTCACACGTCTCTCTCCTTCTGCTTCATTTCCCTCCTGTCCCAGCATGGAGCCCAGTCCCCCAGTGGCGACCGCACCTGTTAGCAGCATGCTGCCCACCCCAGGCCTTCCCGAGTCCATGACTGTTGGTGAGTCCTCAGTCCCTTCTCCCTCCCTCTTTCCCTCCCTCCCTCTCTCTCTCCCTCTCTCTCTCGCCCTCTCTCTCCCTTCTCCCTCCCTCCCTCTCCCTCTCTCCCTCCCTCCCTCTCTCTCTCTCTCTCTCCCTCCCTCCCTTCCTTTCTCCCTCTCCTTTTAAATCTTTATACCCCTGCCACTCTCTCTCTCATACGGCCCTTTTGCCTTTGCATTCAGCAAAAAAAAGAAAACAGTCGATTCATGGTTGAGAAATGATGTAAAACAGGACAGAACATGTGAGATGGCCATCTTGAGACACAGCATGCAACTTGTTTAATCTACTCGCTGTACTCCCCATACTCTCCAAATGGATTTTCCCAATGGTTGTGTGGCCAGACACCAACTGCTGCATGAGTAGCCAACTGTGAATTGACTGAAAGCAAACTTGTAGTAGAAGTCAGTCTAGAAATGAGTCAGGCCCTATGACTAACCAATTCAACTGACTGTGTAACCAGGTAACCAGAAATTATCCAGTTGGTTTTCATTGGTTGGAAGTATAAGTATATAGTATAGTATACTCTTTTGATCCCGTGAGGGAAATTTGTTCTCTGCATTTATCCCAATCAGTGAATTAGTGAAACACACTCAGCACACAGTGAACACATAGTGAGGTGAAGCACACACTAATCCCGACGCAGTGAGCTGCTTGCAACAACAGTGGCGCTCGGGGAGCAGTGAGGGGTTAGGTGCTTGCTCAAGGGCACTTCAGCCGTTCCTACTGGTCGGGGTTCAAACCGGCAACCCTCCGGTTACAACTCCGAAGCGCTAACCCATAGGCCACGGCTGCCGCATGGAACGTAGTTCCATCATATAATGAGGTTTTCTGACTATTTCCTGGCTACTGTTGAAATAAATCTTAACAACATATTCCCTTTTCTTTCCAAGAAGTGTTTGGTTATCATCCTCCTTTTTGTAGAGAGGGAGAGTGAGAGGTTCTCTGCTTCAAGTCCATGGAGTCACATAAAAGCCATTGTCGTCACTGACTACTTGTTAGTCATATAATGATGAGAGCTTTCCAGCTTCATGGAAGTGATTGCACACATTACCACAACACTACCCTCAGAGGTTAAATTATTCCTTGCCTTGTATATTGTTTCTCTAAATAAACTACAGAAGACAGGGGCAGCACACGTTCCTAAGCCAATGAAATAGTCATAAAATGTTTTCTTTGATTTTAAATGTAATTTTATGGACCAATATACTGCATATTTTAGATCTGGTAGAGTGTTTTAGTAATTAAAAATGTTTATCTTCCACACAGCATTGATTTTGATATAGTGACCATTGTTGTTGGTTGTATTGAACTGGCTGCTTTTACCCATCTTGACCAGTGGGGGCAGCAGTGCTCTCTGGTAACACATTGAGCTCTGAGGGCAGAGCAGATGAGATCTGCCTGTTTGGAAGGACTCTATTGGCCGGCAGCGGCGCTTTCCTCTGAGCCAGTGCTGATAAGTGGCGAGAATAGGACATTAATAAAGAATCCAATTTAAAGATGGAGAGATGGTAATGATGATAGGCCGTGGCAGAGGTGCCAGGGCTAAACAGGCATCGGCCAAGGGCGCTGGCGCTCCCTAGCATCCAGAGGAGGCTCGCCGCCATGCCAGGCGGCGGGCAGAGCTGTGCCCGATTGCAACCAGTTGAGTCCCTGCGAGCGCATGTGAAGGAACTCTGATGGATGCGAGTGAGTTGCGCGTTCTCCCGGAAGGTGTCCAGAGCCACTTGTTTTTTTCCCCCGCAAAAAACCACGACGGAAGATTTATTGCAAACACTGCAAACCAGCTGTTCAGTCTGCGCCAAGACATCATCTTATCATTAGCTGTCTGCTTGCTCTCATATTCATCCATAAGCCTCGTCAAATAAAACGCAAAATGCACACCCAAGTTCTGAAGTATAACAATCTCATAAAACATGGCAAAGCCTGCTCAGAATTTGCAACAGGAATGCGTGTGAGATTTCTAACCGAGTGTTATGTGAGAAATGATGCACGTTGTGTAAGCCACTGAGCAGTCAATAAATCATTACGTTGGAGGCATCCACTCTGTCTTCCTCCAACGGATGGCACTGTTGGCTCAGAGTCCAGCCTGCGGTCGGCGCAGCGTCTGGGGCAGAGCAAAGGGCCCGGGCAGGTGGAGCAGGAGATGATGGATGGAGTTTTACTACAGCCTCGCAAGTCTCCTAGTGAGATGAGGGAGGTGGGGGGGCAGGGCCTACTCAGACTGTCTCTCTCTCTCTCTCTCTCTCTCTCTCTCTCTGTCTCTCTCTCTCTCTGTCTCTCTCTCTCTCTGTCTCTCTTTCTCTAGGAACTGAGAATTGAGAATGCACTGTGTGGGGATGTGTGAGCGCGTCAGACATCAGGAGAACGGGTGCGGGAGTATGTCTGTATAGGTGTGTGTGTGTGTGTGTGTGTGCGTGTGTGTTTGTGTGGGAAGATTCACTTAGGTGGATGGAGAACGATAGAGAAAAAGAGTGTGTGTGTGTGTGTGTTTGTGTGTGTTTTTGTGTGTGTGCGTGCTTGACTGACTGACTGCATGTGTCAGAGTCCATGTGCATGTTTGTCAATGTGAATACTCAGTGAGATTTAGGGAAGTGTAGTAGTTTCTGTGTGTGTGTGTGTGTGTGTGTGTTACTGTGTGTGTGTGTGTGTGCGTGTGTGCGTGTGTGCGTGTGTGCGTGTGTGCGTGTGTGCGCGTGTGTGTGTGTTACTGTGTGTGTGTGTGTGTGTGTGTGTGTGTGTGTGTGTGTGTGTGTGTGTGTGTGTGTGTGTGTGCGCGTGTGTGTGTGTGTTACTGTGTGTGTGTGTGTGTGTGTGTGTGTGTGTGTGTGTGTGTGTTACTGTGTGTGTGTGTGTGTGTGTGTGTGCGTGTGCGTGTGTGTGTGTGCATGTGTGCGCGTGTGTGTGTGTGTTACTGTGTGTGTGTGTGTGTGTGTGTGTGTGTGTGTGTGCGTGTGTGCGCGTGTGTGTGTGTGTGTGTTACTGTGTGTGTGTTACTGTGTGTGTGTGTGTGTGTGTGTGTGTTACTGTGTGTGTGCGTGTGTGCGCGTGTGTGTGTGTGTTACTGTGTGTGTGTGTGTGTGTGTGTGTGTGTGTGTGTGTGTGTGTGCGCGCATGCATCCATTGTTCCAGGGCCTGTCTCCTCGTGCCACACCAGCTCTCAGACATTTCTGTATTGAAACACCGTTAACAATGCATGAGGCGGCCGCGACCCCGCGGCCAAGACAACGCAATTAATGAGTCACGAATTACGTCAAGTCAATTGCAAGAGGGGGAGAGCACGGCACACTCTTTTGGATTACACTTAGTTCTCTTTTGGATTACACTTAGTTCTCTTTTGGATTACACTTAGTTCACTTTTGGATTACACTTAGTTCACTCCCGACTGCTAAAATTGCTCAATTTTCTCATGGTGAGAGCAGGTTAGGCACTGAATACACAATGGGAGAACACTGTGGCATTTAGACAAAAGTGCCATCAGCACCTTGTGATTATCGCTCCTTGAATTTTTCTCAGCATGTGTGGATGTGGATGTGGATGTGAACGTGCTCGGAGCTTGTTATAACACATTATGAGCGATGCCTGGGTTATAAACCAGTTTGATGATTCTTTACGACGTGTCTTCGTTCCAATGATAGGAGATGGGAGGTCAAATGAAATGGCTTTATTTCTAGAGGGAGGGCTGTGGCCACTCATTTATTGTGTGCAGAGGGACTGTGTGCAGAGGGACGTCCCATTTTTGGGGGGACGCGATACATGCATTTGCATGGCATTACAGTCCCTCCCATGGAGATAACCTTTGCTGGAGAGGAGCGGGGTTGGAGCTGTCCGCTCTTTTGGAGTCTTGGATATCTGAGAAGAGTGCTCAAAGCTCTTGGTTCAATTCAAGTTATCGAACCGGCGTGTGTGTGTTTTTGTGTTTGTGTGTATTTGTGTGTGTGTTTTATTTATGTATGTTTTTATGAGTTGGGCGTTCATGCATGACTCAGCTCATCCACCCGTTGTTTATGAGACTGAGGCTCTTATGTTTGTCTGAGAGCGTCTGTCTGTTTATGGACATGTGTTCGTGTGTGTGTGCGTCGTGTGTGTGCGTTGTGTGTGCGCGCGTGTGTGTGTGTGTGTGCGTGTGTGTGTGCGTGTGTGTGTGTGGACAGCATGGCAGGTCATGGTCAGACTAGTTGCTCATAAATCATCGCTGTGTTTTGTGTTTGTGTGTATGCGTGCGTGCGTGCGTGTGTGTGTGTATGTGTGTGTGTGTTTGCGCATGAAGTGCAGACTCACCAGGGTGTATTTTGCCTCCAGATGGAGATATCAGGGAGGGGGCGTTCTCATCTGCTGGACACACACACTCACTAGCCCACACTCACACGTCCATGAACCTACCTACTCACGCTCTCTCTTTCCCACATAGAGACACACACACAGTCACACTCACATGTGCGCCCCCATCTTTTTCCAAAGACCTATCACACCCTCTGTCTTTCTCTCTATCTCTTCCAGACATAAAAACACACCCTATTGCTCATAACTTGACTGTTACCGTTTTTCTCTGTTTCTCTCTTCCTTTGTCTTTCTCTCTCTCTCTCTCTCTCTCTCTCTCTCTCTCTCTCTCAGTCACACACACACACACACACACACACACAGACACACACACACACACACACACACACACACACACACACACACACACACACACACACACACAAATTCAAACGAACATAGCTACCTTTCCTTATCTGGAGATCCTTCATTAAAAGTCAGACATGCTCCACTTTTCTATGAAGTTTTATCAATTACTGCACTGAATTTTAACTAATTTTCTCAGCTCAAGGTGCACATCCCCCCACCCCACCCCACACAGACACCTCCATTGGCATTGGTTCTTAAGTAGACTAATTAAATTAAGCAGGAGTGCCTTGGGCTTCATGCAATAGGAGGAATAGGAGGAGGAGGGTCAGTGGTAAGGGCATCACCCTTAAGGAACAGAAGCTTCTTTTTTTTTAAATACCCCCCCCCCCCTCTCCTGGGTGCTCTCCTCTCTCCTGTCTCCTGTCTCCGGAGCCCGGCATGTTGTGGAGTTTACCTAGGCAGCGTGTGATGGCAGCTACTGAAGTGTCTTCTCCCAGCCCTCCTGCTGTGGGCTCATTTAGCCATCAGCCGCCTGACAGTCGAATGTGCTCACACACACACACACACACACACACACACACACACACACAGACACAAAGACAGACTACACACTCACATACAGACAGAGAGACACACAAACACACATATAGGCTTTTCTTTTTCTTTCTTGCATACGCTGTTTGCAGGTTTGCAGGCTGCCACTCAGCTCAGAGGCAGCTCCGACCCCCCCCCCTTCCTGTCTCTCTCTTTCTCTCTCTCTCTCTGTCTCTCTCTTTTTCTCTCTCTCTGTCCCCCCCCCTCTTTCTCTCTCTCTCGCTGTCTCTCTCTGTTTCTCTCTCTCTGCCCCCCCCCCTCTTTCTCTCTCTCTCTCTCCCGTGGTAAAGACGTCAGAACCTCTCAAGTGCTGCTTTCATGTCTTCTACTCAGCTTTTCCTACAGTAGGCATTTACAAAGCCTCCAGTGCCACAGGGCTTCATTGCTCTTGCCGGTCAAGAAAACATGGTGAAAGGAGGAGCTGTCAAATCTGCGGATCACTTTGCGTCGTCACTCAGCCCCTTGCTGTTTTTCCTTCATCCGTTTTTTTTTTCTTCTCCTGAACCTCCGGTCCAAAAAACTTACAGTACATGGCCACTTTCACAGTCACTACCTCAGGAGGCTTGATGTTTTTAACGTTATTTCCAAAACCATTTGAGATGAATCAGAATGGAAAAAATCAGTAACCCCCCCCCCCCCCCACCCACACACACACACACACACACACACCTCCACTCATCATCCCTCCTCCACGAAATTTAAAAAGGTGTGGAAAAACTCAACAGATGCCAATCAGACCTGCTGCTTCCAAAGTCAGCATGAACTCTCACCACTGGAAATGTCATTGCCGACGCACTTGGCCTGGCGTGGTAGATTATATCTGGCCACACTCCGTTACTCCTCCAGTAATTGACGGCTCTTAAGGCTGTAGATTGAGGTAATGGCCTGTCTCACCAGGTGGCAGCTGGTTCCAGGAAAGGTCAAGAATATTTTCGGGGTGGGTTCGTATGGTGTTTTGGGGAGGGGGGAAGAGAGGTCATGAGTGTAGAGGGTCGTATGTAAGTGCTTCTGGATTAGTGTGGAGTTACAGAAGAGGCAGACCAGGATGTTTGACAAGTACATGACAGCATTATGGACACACACACACACACACAAACACATAGACACACAAAGACAAGCACTGCTCCACTGTATTGCATCGGGGAAAAATATCATGAACACAGATGCACATGCTCTGACAAATCCAACCTTCTATGGTCACTTGTTTCTCTCTGTTTCACACACACACACACACACACACACACACACACACACACACACACACACACACACACACACACACACACATACTCACACACACACACACGTACCTACTCTCACACACACACCTACTCTCACACACACACCTACTCACACACACACACACGTACCTACTCACACACACACACACGTACACACACAACACACGTACACCTACACACACACAACACACATACACCTACATGCACACAACAGACACACACAACCAGGGACTGAAAACAGAATTATTTTCATTTTGGTTCGATTTGAGCAAAAACATGATTTTTTCGTTCCCGTTCTAGTGATTCAAGGCCTCTCCTCTAAATGGTAGCCAGTTAGAACGTTGTAGAAAAACGATTAATGGCGTTCCTTTAAAAATGACATTTCCTTTACAAATTGATTTATGGCCGGTGGCACAATACTAGGCTTTTTTTGCCCAACAGCCTTAAATCTGCAAAGCACATTAGATGTCAAGGCTAACTGTGAAAAACACTTTTTTGACTAAAACTTTTGAATGATATTCAATGAAAGGTTAAAGGTTGCAGCGATAGCGGGGATACGTTGCCAACCCTTGTTGGTAGCAGTTGTTTTTGTGTACAGATCTCGGAGCTTAGGGTGCCTACAGAGAAATGTTTTCTTGACGGCCTGCTTATGGGGCAGACAGCTAGCGGATCGTTAGGAAAGATTACAGTAGATGAATGTGATCAATTATGTTTGGGACTTTTTTGGGCCTGAAATCGCCGATACAACCTACTGTTATTAACCGGTTATCTAAAATTGAATATAGCGTTTTCACTGCGGAACAAGTAAAGTTGGTTTTGTTCCTGTTTTCGATTACGTTCGTCCAAAAATTTTGTTTGTTTCCAGTTTTCGTTCTTTGAACCGTTTCTAATCCCTGCACACAACACA
>NW_027468674.1:28153291-28178291 GCF_046254945.1 Alosa pseudoharengus | reverse complement strand
TGAAGTAAATATATGAAGCGCCTGAAGAGACAACAGAAATGAATCTGTGTGAAGAAAAAAAATCAACAAACAACAAACCGCTTTCAAGACAGCAATGTAATGGTGGATATTTTCCTTGAAGATATTGAATATCCTCACAAAAAGCTTGTGCCAAGCTGGCTACATAAACAGATGAATAAGTAGATAGGTTTGGCCATGTAGTGCATTCCAGTCTCTTGAAGTTAGGATTATCCTGTTTGACAGCGATGACGCAAATGTGGTTTTACTCTACTACTAGAATTAGACCTTTCAAAATTGGTTAAAATCAACATCATCAATGCGGAAGCTTATGTGATGAACACTTCCCCATAAGTTTCAGACATTGCAGAGAATGGCTGCCCTGCTCTGGCAAAATGTCGTTTTCATTATGACCACCACAGCATTTGTTTGACGATTCCTGGGACACCAGAATACCGGGGGATTTGATACTTGGTGGGTATGAAACCCCACTAGGCTGATAAGGAATAGATGCTTATAAGAAAGATATCAATCCAGGCACTTCAAATACGGTGACAGTGAGGAAGGGATATGGATCATTTAAAAAAAAAACCTTTATTGCAACTGGCTGCTTTATATAAAAAAGCCAACATGTTTCGACCTAACTCAGAGGTCATCAGGCCTTACTATTCACAACTGAGGGCATAGGCCTCACCTATATAGTGACATGAGGTCATGTGACTGCAATACATGATTCTAAAGGTACACACCACACCATGGTGCCCTCCTCATAGAATAAACGCCATAACTTAACTGGTCCCATAACAAGAAAATAAATCAAAGTAAAATATGAAGACACATCATTTCCATCCAAAAACAAGTAAAAAAGCCAAGTAAAATCAATATCTTCATTTAGACCAGGATACTCCATAGTATTAATTTATTGCAGGAGGTACTCTTTTTAAATAATGTAGTATGTAGCTGCCCATTCAAGCCCTTATAAATTGTCGAGTCTAAAAAAATGATACTATTCTGTGAGTAATCTATTGACAGTCTAATATTAAGATTAATGGCATTGACATACTTCATAGCTTCAGAACCATCAAAAATCATCAATATATCATCAATGTATCATCCATACCACGTAATACACTCATAGAAAGAATTGCATGACTTTAGTATGTAATCTTTCTCCCACAAGCCCAAATACAAACAAGCATAACTAGGAGAAAAACACAATCCCATAGGTACACCAATTTGTTGTACATATATCTCATCCATAAATACAAACACATTGTTGTGAATAACCCAGTCCATCAGTTTCAATAAAAACTCAAAGGAAAGTGTCGAGTCCATAGTGACCAGAAATGTGTGAGGACATTTGTTACAGTTGCTATACTGTTTAAGTAAGTAGTATAAGTATATATACTCTTTTCCTACTGGTCGGGGTTCGAGCCGGCAACCCTCCGGTTACAAGTCCGAAGCGCTAACCAGTAGGCCACGGCTGCCCCTAAACACATCAGTGGTGTCTTCTATAAATTATGGGAGTTCCCTCGCTAAAGGTTTGATGAAGAAAATCAATGTGTTTGGATACCAGTTTTGTGAGCGTACCATTGCCTGATATGATAGGCTGACTGGGAGGGTTGTCCTTGGGTTCTTTACGCACTCTAGGTAAATAAAAGGCTGCAATTACTGGATGCTCTACGGTTAAGAGGCCCAATTCATTAGATGTTACGCAGCCCTCATCGAGTGCCCCTTGCAAAAACACATCTAATTCCTTGTTCCTATCTGGCAAAGGGTTAGTGAACAGTCTTTCATAGTATTTAGTGTTTAACTGATGGGGAGTTCCTAGATGTGTTTTTTAGATTTCTTAGAAAAATGGATGAGCGCCAGGTTGGATACGATAGGGGAAAACCAGGATTTTGGTTTAAAGTTAGTGGGCAGGTCATTAGTGTCATCATGTGTGGTTGCACTTGAGGAACACTGAATGCGGCCTGCATTCTGAGAGTACCGTGCTTTAAGATGTACTGTAGGCTACGGTAAAAGCGAAATAAATCCACTGTAGTGTCAAAGTGTCAAATGCAGGCACATTGTGAGGATAGGCCCTTAGGCAAAACTGAGACTTTGCTCTTTGCTTAATTCAAAATCAGACAGGTTAATTACTGCGGATAGCGTATCCGTGCCTTCTTCCGTAGTCCATCTCTGTTCCGTGTGGGCTGGCGATGCGCGTCTCCTCCCCCAGGTGTGTCCTGTGCTTCCGCATTGTATGCCCGGTGGAGAGAGAGACGGCCACTTGCCCTCCGAAAAATCCTGTTTGGTAGAGGGATAGGAAAACCTCTCTTCCTCACTGCTTGTAAGATTAAAGGAAACATGTCGGGTGTGTCATCCCTTGGTTCCACAGGTTTATTCCAGCGGTAAACCCAACCCTGCTCGTAGTCCTCAACGTCCCGCTTGAACTTCCTAATAGTAGCTTCCTAATAGTAGCATCCAATTTGCGTAGGTTAATCTTGAGTTTGGTATCAAAGGAGTCCAGTTAGGGAGCGCAGCTCTAGTTTCTTCAATCTTGGTTTGTAGAGTAGCCCTTTGTGCTTTGCCATCCTCGATCAGGAGCAACATTAAATCCATACAACATTTATTCAAGATGGATTCCCATTTAGTTTTGAAAGTGGCGTCCTCAATGTTGGAAGAGGGGAACTTGGATATGTGTAAGCCCTGTGGGATTCGGCCCTCTCTCTCGGGTAATCCAAAAGGGACATGATGTGGCATTTTAGCGCTTCAGGTCCTTTTCCAGTAGTCTGCGTAAATCGGTTTGTGTCTTTTTTTCCTATCCGGAGGGTGGGCAAGTTCATCTTGTAGAAGAGTGTCCATGACAACAACATTCCTCCCTTCCTCGTGAGAGTAAGAAAAGTAACTCATTGTTCACCAAGAAAGCACACTTGGGCAACAAAATGAGCGGAGCGGGGAGAGAATAGAAGCTCTTGGTCCCCGGGGACCACTCCTTTCCCACACGGGGCCCCAGAGGAAGCAGTTCTCCTGGAGCAACTCGAGAACCGTTCCACCCAAGATGCATGCACACAAACATACACACTCTCACAGTTATATACTTTACATACACTCAGGTACACGCAGACACATACAGTATATATACATACACACACACACACACACACACACACACACACACACACACACACACACACACACACACACACACACACACACACATACAAAAACTGACACACATAGTATAAATCTGGACGTATATGGTGATTTATGTTGCAAGCTTTATGTTCATCAGATCACCATGCAATGGTCCTATTATGTACCACTTACAGTACAGTTATACTACTATGGTGTGGTCTCAGTGATACTACAAAGCTATTAAGAATTGTGGTGTTGCACATTAAAATATTTCCCGTATTTGGCTTTCGCAAATACTTCCCCTTCTGAGCTTGGCTATATTTTTTTTTGCATTTCCAGGGAAGATTGAATTTCATGAGATTTTTGGATTCCTTTTCATTAATGATTCTTTCAGCCAAATTGGAATAGACACTTGCATGTTCTTTTACAAACAAGTGGCTTTGTACTAGTTGTTTCAAATGGATTTCTCTTGAAGCTGGTAAAATTGATGTGGCACACTAGCCTGAAGAAGCATGAGAACATGTATGTGCAGGTTAAGAATATGCAATTGTGCTGTCTCTACTCACCCTGTCCTTGGCATATCTGATTTGTTGTACAGCATTCTTCCCACAGCGTGCCCTTGCTTGTGTATGTACTGTACTTGTGTGTGTGTGTGTTAGTGTGTGTTGTTGTGTGTGTGTGTGTGTGTGTGTGTGTGTGCACGTGTGTGTGTGTGTGTGTGTGTGTGTGTGGGAATGAGCAGATTCATTAAGCCCAGCGTGGTGGGCTACCTGTTGAGGGGACCAGACGGCCGAGGCACAGGAGAGCTTAGAGAAAGAGGGTCATCTTTAGCTGCGGCAGCAGGCCAAAGGAAGGACAGTTAGTGGGGGACCACACTAACTGTCAGCTGCCTGGGCCATATTGGTCTCGGTGGTTGCGTCAGTTTAGCTTTGGCAAACTTGCTGATTTAGTAGATCTCGTAATGCCAGAGGCTGCAAGTGAAAAGGGAGGAGAACAACCAACTGTCAACCCCTCCACCATAAATTAAGATGTGTGGAGACTACAAGCTCTCTGGGCCAACAGTGTCACAGCAGTCAAAGTGGGCAAGCTTTTTTCAAAATAAACAAATAAATGAATTACATGTAAACAAGCAAGTGAATAGAGTTTCTCTGTTCTTGTGCTTGCATGGCTTGGGCCATCATGTCTTTCTTTTAAGTTGCTTTTACAACTATGACCTCACATGTTGCTTGCGCCGGCACACATTTGACCCCAGTCCGGGTCAGCAAAGGCGACGCATTGCCGTATTGCTGATGCTTCACATTCGCGTAATTTAACGGTGGGGGTCCCTCTTTGCGATGGCTGGCCCTCCATTATGCTGCATGCTTGACATTTTAACCGGCTGCTCTGCCCCGAGGCGGACCAGAGGGGGATCCTCCATGCTCTGGCAACCCGGGCGTCATGCATACTCATTAGACCAGCACATGGCTCCCAGCACACTCTGCATGCTGCCGAATGCGCCCCAGGCCACCGGGACATGTGTCTAATTTGCACACGCACACACAGTTCCAGTCACCTTCCCCACCCAAGCCTAATGACACCCCTAGCTTGTGGTTAGCTGAGCTGGTGTTGTGTTAGCATTCCCAGGCTTCCCAGAAGGCCGCGGTTGAGGCGTCCGTAAGACGCGTCTCACCTCGTCGCCCCCGCCATCTTGTCCTTCCGTCCCAGCTCTCTCTGGCCTCTCCGATTCCAGGGGAATTGAAGGAGAAGGAGGGAGTCGTGCAATTCTCGTTTAATACGTTCGTCGTCATCCAATTCCACTAATGGGCTTACGGTTATGGAATCCATTTATCTATAGTGCTTTTCAGCAGAGGGAATGTCCCCTGTTGTGACTGCTGTGTGCCATGCCTGAGGTGGTGCACTCCGGAGTACGTCTGCGATTGCTCCTTCACTAGTGAGAATGAGCAGAATCTAACCTTGTACGCTTCTTCTTTTGAAACAGAAAATCTTTGCCCATAAATCGTGACGTGATGCGGTTTGGGCAAGGTGGTGGCATGAGTGGTGGAAATGGAGAACAGATGGAGTGTACATGGGCTTGATTTGATTGAAATTGATGATGGCCAATCAAATCAGTTCCACCTCACATGCACGCAGGAAAAAATGAATCAAGGCAGACGTCAACTGAACAGCTCTTTGGTGAAAACAGTATAGTGAAAAGACGCACAGCATAAATCAAAATCACGGCCGAATGACTTTGATTCTGATTACTCACTTGCTGCCCACCTAGTTTGTTTTGTGGATTGATGTGTAAAAATATTCTTCTGTGTGTGTGTCTGAGCGGGAGTGAGAGTTGCACAGTAGCATCCTGAGACCCGTGACACTTCTCGATTCAGTATTTTATGTTCAAGGCAGAACATGACGAGCCCTTTTTATGCCGAAGACCCCTGTGAACGTGAACCAGAAAACTGGGCTTCCGCTCCTTTGATTAAGCGAAAGCACAACCGCCCACCCCCCCTCCACTCCATGATCCCGGCATTGTCATTCCGGGGCTTTCCACGTCAGGGAAATCGCTGAGTGAAATGTATCTAATTACCCCACAAAAGGTAGTCGTGAAGGTGAAGGGGAAAGAAGAGAACAACAACTGCGGGTTCATGGTGCACAACTGAGGCTGCTGCCTGCCTGTGTTGGCGCTCATTAGTGGGAAGAGATCCTTGCTTCAGGGCTGTTTACCTCACAGCTGACATCTTAACCCTCCGCGCCTTCAGAGAGATGTTTATGTCCGACACCCTCAGCCCTATCCTTGTGTGGGATGCTAATTCTGATGGGATAAAAGGAGAAAAAAAAAAACCCTGAGTAATGCAGGCTAAAGTGAACACTAAGGGTGCCCAGAAGGGACAAAACGAGTGGTTAGTGATGAAGGTTTAGAGCTGAGCTGCTGAGCCTCCTCCTCCATCTCGCCGCCCTAAGATCGGGCATTTATTAGCTTTAATTAAATCTGGGTGGGATTGTGCCCAGCGCCGGGGCTAAGGAGGATGATGGAGGATCGGCCTTTGAGAAAGTTCCAGAAGCTGTAGGGAGTGCTCCGTGCTCATCCATTGTGCTCTGGAGGAACATGAAGGTGATAAGCAGGGTACAAAAGCTCTCGGGCGTGAATGAAGATGGTAACGCTTTTTCACCAAGGTGGCATTGCGGCTCAATGTTGATAGATTTTCCCTTCTCTTGTTCCGGTACCTTCCCTCACCCAAGCAGCCATAATCAGGCACACACTTCTGTGAGCTTGTGTGCTCAGACACACACGCACACACATATACATATACACAGACACACACACACACACACACACACACACACACACACACACACACACACACACACACACACACGCACACTTGCACACATACAGACACAGACATGCATGCATGCACATTCCCCTCCAGTCTCTTGTCTCAATAAGCAGTGATAAAAACGTTATCTATGTGTTTGTGTGTTTGTGTGTGGGAGGGAGCGAGACAGGGCAAGAAAGGAAAAGGGAGAAACAAAGCCTTGAATTGAATTTGTTTTTATGCTGCAGAGAGGGCCTGTTAGGCTTCGCTAGCAAAGCCAGTGCTGGCTCTTTATGTGTCTCCGGAGTGCCCCTGTCTCCAGCTAAATTGAGTTCTGCAGGAGGACTTTATGCATTTGCGTCACACCTTCAGAGCCTGAGAATGCGCTGTACTTGTGGTCGTTTATTACTCAAGGAAGCACGTCTAGTTATTGCATAGCAGGAAGTCGCATTAGGAACTGTCACCGGTGGCAGTGATCGATCCAATGGGGTAATACCGGATTCTGAGTTACCTCAGTTTGTCTAAATATAAGTAAATCTGCTTTGGATATCTCTAAAGTCTGTATATGTTGACATGCAGCTCTATACGATGCATGGCAATGACACCTGATATCTCTGAAAAGAGGTTATTTTCCTACATACACTGCAGAACAACTCAAGCAGCCATTTTAAGACTTTGCCTGCCCTGTGCTGGTGGTCATTCGTTGCTACGGCAACTAAACACAAAAGTCCAGTTTCTAGTGAAGTCCATTTTATGATGCAGTCAGTTTTCTGCCCTGATAGCACAGGGGCGTTGAATCCACGTTGAATCAACCTCTGCCGCTTCAAACAAACGTGGATTCAACGCCCCTCAACGCTCCTTTGCTATCTGGGTGGTTTGTTCATACTGTTGGGACTTCATATATTAGTTATGATCTGTCAGAGCAACTTGTTTTTTGTGTTTTAACTTGTTTTTGTAATCACCCCAAGGAAGTGATTGTACCCACATTTAAATAGTCTGAATATATCTAAAGACTGCCTTTAGTATTAAAAAATGTTGTGGATGAAGTTTTCTGAGTTTTACAGCATTTCTTAATTCTCCTTAGCATACAAAATTTCTTCCATTTTAATTTAATCAGCTCAATGTAAAAAATCTCAGACAAGCCAGGGGAATTTCAATCAGAATGTGGTTTAGTTTGCATATCTGATTGCCGCTCCGTCCGGCATCTTTTGTGTTTGTTATTTCTTAAATGCATGTCTTGGTGTCACGGGTACGCTGGCGACTACGCCGCTCCGTCCGGCATCTATTGTCTTTGTTAGTCTGTGTCAATGACAATGTCTTATATGTGAAGCGCTTTGGGTTGCACTCTGTGCATGTTAAATGCGCTATACAAATAAATCTGACTTGACTTGACTTGATGACTGAACCACAACAGAAGGGATTTGTCTGTTGCAAAGTTGCATATTCCTCAACTTGTTGTTTTTGTAAAAAGTGTTCTCGACTGTTTCCTGACTGTGTTTCTGACAGCTCTGCCTCTCGCCTGCCCCTGGTCTTGACTAGAGTCCGCCTCTTCTTCGTTGTCTTGCAGGGAGAACGAGGTCCTCAAGGTCCAGCTGAAGAAATATGTGGGGGCGGTCCAAATGCTGAAGAGGGAGGGTAACCAAGGCAACGACGGTAAGACACCCACCATTTGAGTCCACTGTCGAGACACTGTAGCGTTGCCGTAGCATGCTAGCGGCCTGAGCTGTTAGTCTCTCTGGTCACTGATGTCCAGTAGATTTGAGCTACAACATGGCTTGTTTTTCCCTGGTGCGGATCCATACTTGATTGTTTCACCTTCCGGCAGCCGAATTCGGCCTGGAAACGATTCATTAGCCCCCCTGTTCGGGGCTGTACTCGCTCACTCATTAGCCTCTCCTTGGTGCTTTTTAATAAAAGTTAGCTTGCCCGAGGATGGCAGCATGCTGGGCAAAGGGTATTCAGATAAGGCGGTTTCTATCAAAGGCAAACAAAGTTAACATGGCAGATTTCAGCCAGAGAATAAGCGCTAATTACATTAGGAGGGATAGAAAAAAGGTAGTTATCAGCACCACGGCAGCGCCAGTTCCCCTGAGGGTCCGTCCTGGCTGACGCCTCCGGCGCAGAGGAAAAAGAGGGCGACAAGAATAATCACCTTAAATCTCGATTAAAAAATGTTCTTTTTCATGAATGTACGTCCACGGGGGCATTTGTATCTTGTGACAGCACAACACTCTGCAAGTATCTGCCAGCTGAGGGCCTGGCGAATGTCTTTCTCTCGGCAGCCGTTCTGGCCTTTCTTTGAAATGTCTTCTTTTCTGCCCTCCCTCATTTTAAAATTGTAATCATGATATGCCAGGCCCCTTTTGAATTCACTGTTCAGCCATTCTCTTTGTGTGCATTCAAAGTGCCCCAGCAGAGTAAGGGAGGTGACAGGCATACCAAAGAAGCCATTTCACCACCGCCTGGCTGCAACAGAGGATAGGTTTTCACCTACATGGTGTATTTTGGGAGCATTTTAGGGAAACGCTGCAGGGCCAACGGCCTAATAGTGGAAATGCAAATCGATTTATTTCCCCCCGGCTTAAAGCCTGGGGCTGTTGGCCCCAGCTGACACATGGATAGCCCCAGCTCACGCTGACCGCTGATAGCGGAAATGTGGCTATTGTGAACCGTGTGGTGCACTGGGGACTTGCTTCCTCATAGGCTCTCTTAGGATGCCCCTTCCTGATCCCCTGTGGTGAGACGTGCATCTAGCCAAGCACATTTCATAAAACTGATCTGTGTGTGTGTGCGCGCCCCTCCCTGCATTTCAGCACATCTCAGTGGGCTAGACTACCTGGATTGTCCTTTCATCACAAGGCCAGTCTCAGAATCAGTCAAGGTCCTCCTTAGAACACACTGGGGATCCCGCCTCCACACACACACACACACACACACACACACACACACACACACACACACACACACACACACACACACACACACACACACACACACACACACACACACACACACACACACATAAAAGGTAAAAGGAGAGGGAGAGAGAGAATAGTCTTAATTGTAGTGGTTTATAGGTTTGTAAGAAAATTTTCATACACTTAAAATGTTGCAATACTATGTTTTGTGATAATGCACAGATTCTCAAAAACACTGTTTTTAACTAATAGTTTATATGCATAGATTCATACCCAGTTAACACGGACAGTGGTTCATCTTGAGTTGTGTTTGAACTCGTCTACTACATAACAGAGTTCTTTGATTCCATGTAGAAGTAAGCTTTTTTCACTCAGATTTTATGCATATGGTAGTGTGTTCTTTATACTATGGCAGTTCCTAAAATTAGCTTTAAAAAAAAATCCCATTCTTTCAGCATCTTGGTATAACATAATAAACTGGATCTGAACCCCTTTGATCATTATGTGCATCACATGGCCAGAATCTTGCCAACACACAGTTTAAGTGGCTCATAAAGCTGCCATGAATATTGCCCAGCGCTGGGGGTGGGCAGTGAAGAACCGGCTGCCCTCTCTCGGAGCGGCTCTCCCAATCTGCCTCATTTGCTGCTCCGTGCTGCCTGGTTTCTATTCTGCCAAAGGACGGGAAGATGGAAGCCTTTGCATGTGAACAGAAAAGGTTTTTTTTCTTCTGCCCCCCCCCCCTCCCTCTCTCTCCTCCCTCTCCCTCCCTCTCTCTCCCTCTCTCTTTCTCACTCTCTCTCTCTCTCTCTCTCTCCCTCCCTCTCTCTTCCTCTCTAGTCCCCTCACACCACCCATTCCTTCTCCAGCCCATCCTGGTTGCTAACAGGGCTGCCTTACTATTCACTGCTTTGATGTCGACTCGCAGCTGAAGATTGTGTAGATGAAGGGAAGCATGTGAAAATTGATGCAGAAGCAAACACAATCCTCCTCACTCTGACTCACACACACACACACACACACACACACACACACACACACACACACACACACACACACACCACTGCCCCTTCCTCTTTCCTCTCAGAAGAATTGTGCTTATCTGAGGCTGATTTGAGGCCCTGTCTGCTTTCTGAGTAGCGCAGTTAAGTGTCATAAAAAGACTCTTCTGCTTTGCCGCTTTTGCTTCGTTTGCATCGCTAAGCCTCCGCACCGACGGTCGGCCGTGCCCCCTTCCACACACACACACCCACATCTCAAATAATCTCCTGTGATGATTAAGCAGCCAGAAAACAAGGGGTCAGGTGGACCGACAAGGACGGGCTAACCGCTCCGTCGATTTGGGGGCGCTGCAGCCGAGCCCCTGGCTCTGCCGTCGGCTCCCCCGTCTCCCGCGGCCGTCTCTCTCCTCTGAGGGATTTGGGTCAGTGGGAGACAAAGCGCTTGGGGATTTTTCTTCGAGATTGGCCCCTCCGCAGTTGCGGAGACGGTTAATGCACCCGCCAAAGCATCCACACCCCGTCTCTCCGCGCGTAGATGAGTGTTTTTGTTGGCTAGCTCATCTCTGGCCCCGCACCTTCCAAATGAGACTCCCCCCCCCCCCCCCCACCATTTTGACCTGTGATGGATTCACTGCGGCATTCCTCCGGCTCTACATGATGTAGTGTGTCCATTTATAAATCCCACGGACAGGGTGAATGAATCGCGGAGCGGGGGAAATAGATTACACTGAAAGTTAAGTATGAATAAACACGCAATGGGCTTTCGCCTCTCCGCTGACAGTTCTACTTAATGAGTCAGTGAGGAGCATTTTTCATCAGGGCTGGGGAGAGTTGGGGTTGTGGGGGCTGGTGATCGGAGACCGGTAATAATATCACATCGCAAATTCATTGCGAATTAGATCATATTTACCTGTCCCCTCTGGGCACGGTTAGAGGCAGCCATCTTGTTTTTGCCAGCTCTTCTAGCAGGCGGAATCGACTTGACTGCCCGCGCACATACGGTCAATAACGTCTGGGCAAATCCGGTTATTATGTTTCCATTTTGGAATTTGGGAACACTCCCCCACTGTTGGTGACACCGGCAAGACCTTTATCCTTTATTAAACAGCCATGTGTGTGTGTTTGTGTGTGTGTGTGTGTGTGTGTACGTGTGTGTACGTGTGTGTACGTGTGTGTACGTGTGTGTGATGGGAGGTGGCACGAAGCCTCGGAAAAAGGCCAGACGGCCAGGATCGGGGGGGCGCCGGCCGTTAGCTCACCTGTTAACGAGCGGTGTTAATGAACATTTTAATCAAGCCCTGCGGGTTAAACAGCGGCCCCTTCATATCCCTCCCCTGGCGTCCTGGCCGAGGCGCCGTCAGTCACTGCCCCGGACCGCTGCGTGAGGACGGACAGGCGGGCAGGTGGACACAGCGGGGGGGACGTACCTGTTTGGGAGGCAGAGGTGTGGGAGCTAATGAAGGTGGTCAGTCCATCATTGCCCGCTGGCACCTTTCTCATCTAGGCTGTCATTTCGAGGGCCTGCCTTCTCCACATGCTCCCAAGACCATCAGGGACTCTTGTCTTCACGCGCATCCAGCAAACTCTCTCTCCAGAATGTCAAGCTTGATAGAAAAAGCTCCCAACCACATAGTGTGAAACCTTTTAAGAGCCAGTGTGTTTCTTCCCCCTGCTCATGCTAATAATACACTTCAAGTGTGGGCTCTTACAAACCCCCCAGGATGAGTGACGGTGACGTGGCGTGGACTTGCGTGTGATTTTCAAAAAGCATAAAGCTTTGCTAGGCGACAGCCCCAGAGCCACCTGTGCCACGCTGCCTTGGCGCTGATGTAAGAAGCCGCGAGGTGGTTCCACCACCTGTTATTACGCCTCCAGTCTCCTTAGAAGTCTGCGGGCACCTGCAGAGGCGCTCTAATGAAGAGGAGCCAGGAGGCCGCAGAAATAAAGGGGATTATGTCGGCCCACCGTTATGGCCAATGTCAAGGCTGATTTATGATTGGGTGGGGGTTTAGGGTTAGGATTGTTATTGATTATGGCAAGACAACCAGTGCAGAGTTGATGTGTGGGGTTGATTTAGTGGTTTAGTGATTGTGTTTAAAAGTTCAGTGAAATTAGATATTTGAAGTATCAATATATAGGAATTCCCCTTGTTGTCAGTTTTCAACACCCTGGGTACCAATTTAGCACTAAGGGGGCTACCCAGTGTAACATCGCCAATGTCAGATACTCCATTCTCCGTATTATTAAGTCAGTGTAGTATCATAATGAGTTTGAAGCCAGTACACAAACACTATATTGTTTGCTTCAAAGGAGCATCTGGCCCCAGGTTAGAGAGTAAGACAAGCGATCAGCTCTGGTTGATGTGTGCTTGCATGTTTACTAGGTTATACCCTTGCCTCCTCCCACTGGATGAAGCGGTGTTGAGTGAGAGTGAGGAAAAGGCCTACACACACTAAGAACAGTGGGGCAGGGAGTTGGGAGTGGAGAGGGGAGGTAGAGCGAGAACAATCAAGGTAACAGCTGTACGTGCTTGCTACCTGCCGTCACCTGAAGGCGCTCAGATTAAGCCTCGGCTTGCGCCTGCCGTGCTGCAGCAAAGCACCTTGGGAAAACGCTCCACATGTGGCCGGGCATCACAACGGGGGCCCCACGCGCTGGCCTCTGCGCTAATCAAAGGAGATCCAAATCCCCGTCCTTCACTCTCTCTCTCTCTCTCTCTCTCTCACACACACACACACACACACACACACACACACAGAGACACATTCAGAGATGCACACACACTCACTCACACACACACACACACACACACAGAGACACATTCAGAGATGCACACACACACACACACACACAGAGACACATTCAGAGATGCACACACACTCACTCACACACACACACACACACACACAGAGACACATTCAGAGATGCACACACACACACACACACACACACACACACACAGAGACACATTCAGAGATGCACACACACACACACACACACACACACAGTGGCATGTCCTCAAAAGAGAAGATAATGAAACAAAGTAGAAAAATCTCCTGCCAGTGGTCCTACCTGCTGCACGTGCCTTATCGACTTCACAGGTGCTTGGCTTGCGTGCAGCAGCGGGTGCTCTGATGCGTCCAGCAGCGATGACGGGCATGATCAGGGCGTGACGCGGCCCAATTACTAAATCAGCTGGACTGCGCAGAGCCAGAAAGGCGGCCGCAGGGCAAGGCCTGTCGATGCTGATCTCCCTAAGCCGCCGGCTGCTCTGTTACTTAAAGCTCGAGATAATGCTCATGACAGTGCCCCCAACCCTTATCGCTTTTCCTAATGCTTGTTTATTTATCCGTGACTAAATCTGCGGTGTTAAGCTTGTTCATTTGTTGTGGGATGGCAATATTGCAGAGGTCTATAAACACACATGGCTTTCATCTCTCGTGTGTATGTGTGTGTGTGTGTGTGTGTGTGTGATTGTGATGTGTGACATCTGTGTGTGTTTGTGAGTTAAAGCTTAATAAAAGTTGCCTACCGCCGGAGGGCCCTATCTGATCTTGAGCCTCTTTTAATTTCGTGAACTCGCATGAAGACACTCTGCTCGCACCGCGGGAGCCGCCCACCCTCCATCACTCCATAGGGATGTCTGAACGCCTAAGTGGATGGATGCCAGGGTTATTCCAGCACCCTGTTGAGCGCCCACTATTGATGGTTGGGTCAGGTGGTGGGGGGCATATTGAACATCTCGGCTGGTTTCTCTGTCTTTTTTCATTCCCCTCTGTGCCTTCATCCTCTCGTTATGTCTTCAAGGGAACGTGAGCCGAGTTCACTACCACAACTGGGCGATGAGAGAGGAACTAAAGGGCTTAGGGCTTCAAGCACTCGACACAAACCCTAAGTTGCTCTTTACATCATTGTATTTCAGAGACTCAAGCTGTGATTGCAGTTGGAGGAACGTTTGGCTGTTTTTGGTCCACACAGTGTACTGTTCCCCTAATTGGATTCATAAGGGAGAAGTGTCAGTCGTTCATCTATCTAATGAGTTTTGCTACATCTAGTTTTAAGGGGCTGCAATATTAGATCACTATTTCACATTGGCCCACTAACAAGGCTGCAACGTATGTGGTATTTATTTGGCATCCTGAAGCTTTTGACTTTGACAAAATGGTTTTGCGTTGCTTTAAATTAAGGTCTCTTCTAAAATAAACAAAGTCATGGTTCGATGTGTTGAATTAGATTTTTAATTAAGCGTCTCACTTGCATGGCTTCGTTCCAGAGTTTGATAGAAAGTGTTAGGACGTGGATTAGAGAAGATTTCCCGTTGTAAAAGAAATGTTCTGTCTGCGTGATGAAATGGCTTCCTGTAATATATCCCAGTTTGTCTTGAAGAAACTGCGGAAGCTTTCAACTGCTGATTAATCCCTGGACTAGTGAAGATCAGAAATCCCTTATAGGATAACTCATTACTGTCTTGCCATTTAAAATGTTTTTTATGGGAGAATGGTTTGTGTCACCAACATCCCAGTTTTTCATGGCTTTAATGTGAACTATTTTCTTTGCTAAATGCTTGAGTTTGCAGAAAACTTTTGTTCTTATCTAGGTTATGTAAAAAGATGATTATATAAATCACAAGGCTAAATCTGTATCCTAACGCTACACTCCCTCCGCTCCATATTACCGACCACTTCCTTTATCCACCATCAAATGACCTTTACTAATTAATAGCAAGTGTAGATTTCCTTGAACTTGTTTCATGCATATTTTATTTTGGTTCGCGTGACCCTTTGACCTGCTATGCTGCCAAGATCCAAGCAGCACGTCCCTTTTGAGATTGCATGATTGTTGTGCCTTTGATGGAGAGAGAGAGAGAGAGAGAGAGAGAGAGAATGAGTGAGAGAGGAAAAAAAAGGATGAGGGTATTTAGTTAATCAAGATGAGAAGGACTCCTCATCCTTGTCAGAGAAGAAACAGAGCGATGTGTTCGGACGGTTTTGTTTTTCGCCTCCTTTGTTCCTTCAGACTCATGAATATGACATGCGGCATAAATTCACCACAGCTGTTGACACCAGCCAAACACTCCACTCCCCTCAGCTCGACCTATCTCAGTCGCCGAGGGAGCCAGAGCGCCAGAGTCGCTGCCACGTGGTGTCCATCATTACAACACCACGCCATTCAAGAAAAGCCATCGCTTGGCTTCTGTTCCTGAACAAAAACATATATTCTCTTTGTTCCTGAACAAAAAGATACACACACGCACGCACACGCACGCACGCACGCACGCACACACGCAAACTTCTTACATTGGCATGTTGTGTTTCTCACACAGCGGATTATGGTAATGCTGCGCTTCAGCAGGACTGCTTGTGCGAGATGACTCTTGGAGGACGAACATTGATTGAAGGCACCCTCATCCCAATCAGTAATTATGTAAACACTTTGTCAGCAGTGAGTTCATGTCTAATAGCAGTTCCGTTGGAATTCAAATTAGGTGCCCACCTGATTAAATTAGATATGCAAGGGATATATGATGTGTTTATCTATGTTTACATGCATCTACCGTGTGGAGAATACATCCTTAATTCCTTACAGCAGGACGTCCTTTTTGCAACCTTGAGAAGTGAGTGAGCAGCCTCCTTCCTTGCTTGCATGGCCAGTTGTGGGTGTAAACCCAACAGATGGCAGTGTATCCTACATGGCTAGGCTAATGAAGCTAAGTGTGACCCTCCAAAAGACTTGACGCAGCACTAGTTTAGACCAGTGCAAAGGTTTGGGGCTCTGTATGAGTTCCAGAGGTTTAACCTGGCACCTAACACTGTGGGAGTCCATGCTTCCTCTTCAATTTGCGGTGCATACACAAAATAGCTACTCTGAGCCTCTCATGCCTCAACAGTGGTCACTGTGGCGGGGTGCAGACTCTTAACAGGAAGTAATCTTGAGCAGACCCTGGCTCAGTAAGGGCTTAACAGGCCTGCTAAGGCCCTGCCCGCAAATGGGGTATGGGGACATTTTCCATGTGAATAGAAAGTGACTTGTTTTTTAGGTTGATGTTACATTTATGATGATGTTGCTCATCTTTGCTTCATTTAATATAGGATTAAACCAAAGCCTTTCGTGCGGCATCTAAATTTAATACTAACAAAACGGTCAACGCTAATTGTAAGAGAAATCAAACAAAACGCTCTATTCTGACTAGATGGTTCAATTATGATGACCGCCTTACATAAAGAAAAGCCACACAGCAACAATTTCTTTGCTCTGTTAGTAATCTGTCCGTTAACTCTTGAATAAATATGTGCTTTTTAAATGAGATCACCGTGTTTCATCCCAATGTGTGTTATGAATACAATGACAGACTGCAGCGTTTCCCTGCAGTCCAGACAGCAATCATGTGGTCTTAATGCCAAGCCTCTGTGGGCAATATCTTTGCACATTGATGAGAAGTTTGAGGCCTTACTTAGATAGATAGATACTTTATTGATCCCCAGGGGAAATTCAAGGTCTCAGCAGCATACATACAACACAAACACATTCTTTAACAGCAGAAAGAGTAATTAAAGTATATAATATAAAAATACAACTAAGCAGTAAGGACAGTAGAAGATAAAGAATATGCAAAATATACTAAAATACAAATTATACTAACACTTAATACAATATATAAAAATATACTAAAATACAAATTACAAAAATACAAATTATACTAACACTTAATCTAAATCAATTCTAAAAACAGTATCCACATAGTGGTGATTAATAAATCAGAGGCGCTTGCAATGACTGAGGCAGGGACTGAGCCTGTGATTCTCTGTGCATAGTAAGGTATGGTAAGGTGCTCTAAGGTGCTCTGTGTGAATGAGTGTCATGGTGGTAGTGCAATGGTGATAGTGGTCATGGTGATGGTGCAAATGAGTAAGTCAACAGTGCAACAATGCAGAAATAAAGTATATCTAAATAAGTCTATATATCTATATATTTAACTATTTAAGAAAATGTATAAGTGTGGCCACAGTTTGCTGTGGCATGGAGGGGGGGGGTTATGCATATGTGCTAATGTGCTAATATAGCACGCAAACAGTGAGGCATAAAGACAGTGGTACAAGTGGCTAGTGGACAGACAGTACCAAACATGGAGGGGGTGAAGAGGCAGGCAGACTATGCAGAGAAGTCTATCTCTCCTCTTCCCTTAAGTGAGTCATTGAACAGTTACTTGCAGCTTATTGTAATGTAGATCAGCTGTAATG
Source organism: Alosa pseudoharengus (assembly GCF_046254945.1). Lineage (NCBI taxonomy): Eukaryota > Metazoa > Chordata > Actinopteri > Clupeiformes > Clupeidae > Alosa > Alosa pseudoharengus. Next base: position 28,160,718 of record NW_027468674.1, on the reverse strand, counting down.
GGCCTCGGGGGGGAATGAAATATTTTGTGTTAAATTGCTTGGAAACACATTTCTCGCTGCACTTTTTGATAACCTTGCAGTCCAACTGGAAGGCCAGTGCTGTCATTAGGACTTGACAATGAAATGGTACCAAGGCGCATTAGCCATGCTATCTATTTTAAAAACATCTTTACTAAGAGTGCTCACCTAGCGATCCTGCCTTTTATGTGGAAGACAAAACACTAAGGGAAAAGTTTATCTCTGACATTGCATGTGGTTCCCTTACTGTGGACCAAATTTTAATGGTTACTCATTTGAATTTTGGGCTTTCAATTAAATCCTCTCAAGAAGCCATAGAAAGTTAGTGGTCTGTGTCATTCTGCTCAAGCGTAGCTAATGACTAAGGAGGGGACCAAATGTTTCTTAATTGGAGGGAGATGAACCTTGATAAAACTGTGAATTTAAATGGAAGAACAGGAGGCGTCAAGTGGAAGTAGAAGGTGTCTAGTTATCGAACAGAATCACTTCAAAAGAAATGGCAAGGGAAATACCATTTTCGAGTATCCTGCCCTTGCTGTGCAATTTATATCTTCTTGCCAAAATGCAAACCACTTTTTTAATTCTACACTTGTTCCACAGTAAAAACACATTCTTTCAGTGTTTACGCTCACAGGGACTTTAAACCTTAACCTTGATGAATGGTACCGTTCTTGAAAAATAGAGCCATTAAGGTGACCTATTCTTGTCTATTTGTAAGTGCAGTGTTGCTAGAGTCAAACTCTTTAACAATATGAAGATTCTTTTGCATGAGGTCCCTTGAAGCACAACCTCTCACGTCACAGACCACCAGACTCCAGACAGTCTCACCAAATGCCTCAAGACTCCAATTAGTATTTGCAACTTGTATGTAGAGCAACAAGATTTCATCATATTTATCATAATCATACCCATCAATTTGAGATGATGTAATCTGTGAGTTTAAAATGGATGCAGACACAGTCAGTGCGTCATCACAGCAACTATAGCCTAACCTCCTCTTAAGAGGTAGTCTAGCTTGCCAACAAGCAAAAACTTGGAAACAAGATTCCTCTCTTCCGCGTTCAATAACTTGTGTTTGGTTCTCCATTACAACTGAGAGGCTTAACTCTCCAAGCCATGACCACAAAAGGGCTAATCATAAAGGATGAGGCTGACCAAAGCCTGCGCCTACATTCATACCCGCCATCCATCTTCTAGCACCATCCCACGGCACGCAGGAACCTAAATGGCATTTTCTCCCTCAAATGTGTTTACAGATCATTACCTGCCCCTAGCGCTCGCTAACTCAGTGCCGGTGTGCTAATAGGGCTGGTGGGGCCTGAGCTGGCTGCCTCTCCGTCGGGACTCATCACTGGCCCGCCTTTCCCGGATAAAAAGTCAACCGTGTCACCGGACTGATGGTGCTGGCTGGCTGGTGGCGGCGGCTGAGCTAAAGGCCCGCGTTTGCTGTGGCGGGGCCATAATGGGCCGCAGATAGTCATCGGGGTGCCCTCCACCGGCCTGAGATATTGCGTCTGATCTCGTCTCGTCTCACTCTCTCCGTCACTCACTCGCTCGCACACACACTCTCTCTCTTTCTCTTTCTCTTTCTCTCTCCCTCTTTCTCTTTCTCTCTCCCCAAACCCCCAAAATAGGAAATGTCTAAATTACACTTGCTAATGGAATGCAGTGACAGTGATTTCTTCTTCTTTTCCTCCCCTCGCACTCTCTCTCTCTCTCTCTCTCTCTCTCTCTCTTTTTCTCTCTCTCTCTTTCTCCGTTCTTCCTCTTCTGTCCCGCTTTTTAATTCTCTATCAGGGATGGAGCACATTTCATTTTGATATGAAATGAAAGGATTTTTCTTATCGACTTCGGCAAAAGATGAGGGGGAGTGGGCGCTATCTGGGGCCAGCTGGATGGACGGGTGGCGGCGGTGGTGGGGGGTTGCCGACTCGCAGACGGGCACTCCAAAGACACCCGGCTCCTTCCTCTCTTGTGTTTCATGCCGGGCGCCTCGCCTCGTCGGCAAACAGATGGAGACATCAATACTTAATATGTGCGTAGCCTCCCTTGCTTCACAAGCCCCCTCTGTTAAAGAAGCACCCGGCCTCGAATTAAAATTGGTCACGTCAGACTCCATCAAATGCGCAGGAAGTCATAAATACTCTGATCAAATAAATATATAAAAAAGAAATAAAATTTGCACTGCGTCTGGCTTTGAGTCCGCTTTAAGTTCTCCTTTGAACTCCACGTGCGACTAAAACAGGCTGCATCTGTGCCATGAGCAAGTTTTGCTTTCAGAGTTTGACAAGAAAAAAAAATACTTCCTGTCATTCATTATAAGTTAACCCTACGGACTTGAGTGGCAAGTTGTAAACATGTTCTACGCCTAACATATGGATATACTATAAGTAATCTAGTCTGTCCTGTAATGTTTTTTGTCTTATACTATGTAACTTTGGATACAATATGTGTACATTGAAATAGACAAAAAGATCCAAAGATCCAAAAATATTTTGACACCAAATCTGATTAATCTTATTCTCAGCGAATCCTTCAGCCAGGCACTCCCGTGTGCGGTGTAGTGTGCTGTACATTTTTCCTGCTCCAGTGATAATAACTTTTACAATTCTGGCTTGGCCTTTTTATTCAACACATCATACAGTAAGTAGCACTTCAGGCATGAGAGCTCTGCCAAAAGTGAGAACAAAGGTTTCTCCACCTCCGCGCAAACGAGCTAACACCTTTCGCGTGTCATAGCCCCGTTGTACAAATCAGACCGTGGCATTTTCGTCGTGAACTGCACTTGTTCCTCCTCCACGAGACGAGATGATGATGGAGCTCTGCCTCGCTCTCTGCTTCGCCTTGCTGCACTTCCCCTCTGCGCATCAGTCTCCCCATAGACACAATCTTAATTGAATCATTGTGCGGACGGCGCCATTACCCCTGTCGGAGGCAGCCGCCCGTGACGGAGCTCCTTTTTCTCGCCTGGCTCAGGAGTCGACGCCAAGTGTCAGATTAGTCCTGCGCTGTCTCCACCCCTCAGCCCACACCTCCTCCATCCCCCCCCTTACCATCTACACTTTCTACTTTTCAAACCCCTTTTCCTCACTGCCCTCATCATCATCATCATCATCATGGTCTGGAAGGACCTTAGAGACTCTCTGTTCCAACAGTCATCCATGCTTATCATCCCAATAAGCCCTCCCTGTTAGAGACTTACTTTACTTGCAGTTAAGCACCGAGCCTCTGGTCTTATGTCTCTCTCCGTTTTTTTGTTTTTTTTTACCCTGTCCCTCATTTTCCCCATCCTCTGTTCCCTCGTTCCCTTCTCTCCCCACCTTCCCTCCCTCCCCACCTTCCCTCCCTCCCTCCCTTCCTTCCTTCCTGTCCCTACCCTTCCTCCCTCTACTCTTGATGTTGAAATAATTGATTTGACCCACTTTAGCGTTTGTCGTTAGTCATTGCTGAGTTTATCTGCCCGCCCGACGCTTAATTATCGCGGGGAGGCGAATTAATCGTCTGTGGGCGCGCGCCGTCCTCCTGGGGAGGGACAGTTCGCCTTTTCAAACGCCGTCAGGACTATTAACACAATAACGCAAGAAGCAATTAGATTGACTTTTTGAAATGGCAGTCAATTATATCAGCTGTGAAAGGAAGAGGGGGGGGGGGGTTGCACTGATGGGTGGGTGGGGGGGTGTTAGGGGATTGGGGTGACTGTCTGATGATAAAGTAGTTTCCCTCCCCATTTCCTGATCACAACAGACAGGACCTTTTTTGCATACGTTTTCACTCATGCCTGCTTTTAGACAGCGCAAAGCATGCTGGGAAGGTGGTGGTTCAGCGTGAAGATCTATGCTTGTATGACCTTTAGCTGAAAAACTATATGCCAAGAGCTGAGCCGGTTGCTGCGTGCTATGAAATGGTAGGTTATGTATCGCCCCCTTTATTTTTCAATGTAGGTCAGTGGGACTGGGTCAAAATGGTACACTTACACAATCTAAAGAAGGAGCAGTGTCAGCTAAGTGGCGTTAGTGTGTGTGTGTCTGTGTCTGTGTCTGTGTCTGTGTCTGTGTCTGCGTGTGCATGTGTGTGTGTGTGGCATATATGTTTGTGCTTGTGTGTACATGTAGATGAATCAACATCAGTACCAACAGTGTTTGCAGTGTTTTTTTTTTCCCCCTACCTAGACGTTTTTGGGTCAGTTTTTTAATAATTGCTTTGATCATTATGAGAATAACAAGGATTTCTTTTTTCACTCTCTGGCAAACACACACACACACACACACACATACACAGGATCACACGTAGTGTCAGACTTATTATTCTAATGGTGCTTCACAGTAAACGACCCAATACAAAACAGCTGCCGAATGATGTATGCAGTTTGATTATTGAATATAGAACTGTATGACTGTGTTTAGACAAACAAGAGGCGCCAATGCAGAACTGTGTTGTCAGGGGAAAAAAGATTGTTTAGCCATTTGCCTTAGTTCATTATGCAAACATGCAGCGAGCCATAAAAAGATTATGTGGATATTAATTATGTGGTTGGGCTTAGCCTTGGTGAAGGAAAGTTGTTTTTGTATGAGTTTGTTCAATTCCTCTCTTTTGTCTAGCAGTGCTTGTTTTCTGAGAGACAATCATGTTAAATTGTAGTGGATTTATGCAGAGATTCAAGTCTTTGGGCAAAAATGCCCTTTAAAGAAGTCAAATGTTCCTTCTTTAACTGGATTGTTTAGTGCTTGTAGCCTGAAGCGGGGAAACAAACGGAAAGAATAATAATACAGCAAGTTTACAACTGCAGTGTAGGAGCTCTCTCAATCACATGTGCACGCATGCACACACACATGAGCACGCACACACACACACACACACACACACACGCACACACACACACACACACACACACACACACACACACACACACACACACACACACAGACATGCGCACCCACGCATGCACACACAGATACACACACACACACACACACACACACAGACAGACATGCTCACGCATGCACGCACACACAGATACACACACACACACACACACAGACATGTGCATGCACGTACGCTCGCACACATGCACACACAGATACACACACACAGACACAGACATGCGCACACATCCACACACAGATACACACACAGATACACACACACACACAAATACACACACACACACACACACCCACACAGATACACAGACAAACACAGGCATACTGTACACACACACACATACAGACACACACACACATACAGACACACACACTCATCAGTCTAGCACCACTCACAAGTGTGGAGTTTGCACTTTATTTGAGCAGTCAGGAATGGCACTCGGGCCGAATTGAAGAGAAAATCGAAAAACAAGTTTAGGTGCAGAAGCGTTTAAGGCCCCTTGGTGGAATTGAAAGTGCCATTTTGATGAAAGTTATTCTGCTTGATACTCTGTGCCCCTTCAAGTAGCCTACGAGATGAGTTGTCAGGTCACATAATAGACAAGAATTGAAACACCCTCCTCTAGTTCAAATCACAATAGGACTCACACCAAAAAGTCTATTCGTCAGAAAATTAAATGATTCCTTGGGAAGATACGCACGCACATATGCACACACGCACACACTTTCTTATAGAATGCTCCATTCACTTTTAAATTTGTATGTCCTATCGATATCGACATCAGCACAGCAATACTGAAAGGCTACAATGACCAGTCCACAGTGTCTTGTTTGCCCAGCTCACAGAGTTGCCACAGCTTCAGTGCTATAGTCTTTACTCCTGTGTTTGCACATGCTGCCGTTACCACTGCATTCCAGGAGCTCATTTCTAGCGCCAGCGTGTCCCCTGACCCAACTCCAAACAGCAGCGCACCCCCCCCGCGCACCCCCCCACCCCCCCCGCGCCGTTATCCCATTAATGTTTGCCAACGACGCCCTTGTCAACAAGCATCGAGACGCACCATTCCTCAGCCACCAATGCCAGACATGAGGGATGATGGCTTCATCCTCGTTAGTCTCTCTTTCTTTTTCGCTTTTCTCTCCCTCCTCTCTGTCTCTTTCTCTCTTCCTTCCTCTATCTTTTCCTGCTCTCGCTCTCTCCTTCTCTCTGTCTCCCTCTCTCTCCCCCCCTCTCTCCACTATAGTGCAGGAGTCTGTGACATTTCTCTGTTATCTGTGTTTACCCGTTTATTGATATGCCTTTCAATTTTCCAGGTCTATTCTTGCACACTGGTGGCTTTGATGACTCTGCAGATGCCCCCTCTTTGATGGAAACAAACCTCTGATAAAGAGGACGTGGGGCCCAGAGCTTTTTCCCCCACTTTTGATTGCTTTGAAATGACTGCGGGATGAAGGGAATTTGCCCTCTCTCTTTCTGTTTTTGTCTCTCTCTCTTTCTCTTTGTCTCTCTCATTCTCTCTCTCTCTCCTCTGTCTCCTTCTCGTCTGTCATTCCTCCTGTGCTTTTCTATGCCCTCTCTCTCTCACACACTTTTTTTCGTGGCGGCGTAATTATATTATGGTAAAGAGGCAGCCAGGTGAGGCAAGCAGGAGATTGGCATCACAGCCTGACAGATTATTGGCATGCTTCACCAGACCCTGATTTCATCCCTTGGATCCTGGACAGCGTTTTGAAGTCCTCCCAGTTATACTAAGCATCCATTTGAATATGCCTTTTGGCACAACCCTGACGGTTTAATAACTACAGAAATGTGCTGGTTCTCTGTGCGAATGGGGCAAAAGCCTGGAGCTTTCTACCAATTATTTTTGCAGCAATGAGCAGTGTCAGTAAAAGCATTTTTCACACACGTAAATATGTTTTGATTTATTACTTTGTCACGTGTTTCATATTTTCATTCCACAAATCCATTTTTTTCTCTAGCTGCCTGTGTAGAGCCAGAGAATCCAATCTTTATTATTATCTCCACAGAGCAAGCAATTGCCGCAAGATGTTGACAGAGTAGACCAGGTGATTGCCAGTTATGTTCTCGCCATGCATAAGAAGGAGGTGGTCTCAAAGTTGCTCTTATACTCCTGCTGGTAATATGGGCATAGACAAAGCACTCAAGTAAACATTACTCCTTTGAGATTCTCTGGACTAGATAGAAGGGTGTCTTTTTTTTCTCGGGGTTTATGATATGTTGAATAGACTAAGCCTTCCTTAGCCAAACAATATTAGATTCACTGGAGTGGTTTGGCAGATTCAAGCAATATCTCCACCCGTCACCCGCGTGAACAGTGCCATAATGAGACTAGTAGTGTATGTTTTAGTTGTGCGGGGGGTATTTGATGCTCTTTTCCATTCAAGGAGGGGTCACGCAAACACTCCCCATCATGGGTATCTCTTCTCCATGTGAGTCATGTTGCACCTGAACCATGGCACGGTAGAGATCCGGCGAGTGCTGTGAGCTCCATGCACGTGCGTGCGCTC
>NW_027468674.1:28125791-28148291 GCF_046254945.1 Alosa pseudoharengus | reverse complement strand
TCCAGTTCATGATTCAGCAGTTTCGGTCGCATTAATTTGACCCAGCAGTTGTCGTTTATGACGGATGGATTAACATAGACAGTGAAATGTTTATTTTTTTTTGTCTAGTCATTTGAGAGAAATTATGTTTTCTAAAACACATTTTGTGAGGAGTCCATATGGGATGATTGACAGCAATCACTCTCCCCCTGTTTGCTTCTAGGAGATTTAAATAGCCCTTTCCTGTCCACATCGCATGCTTTAGCATTGGAAAGGCTCCCATCTCATCCCCATGCTCTGTTTCATTAGTAACTCTGAGCTCACATTACCCCTTATCTGTAGCTGGTTGTCAGCTGTGTGTCCCAGGACATTTCAGGACCATGGCCAGCTCCCAGGCTAAACATGCTTATTCTTAGAACTCAACATCAAGCATTCTGACGGGAGAACTAGTGAGCTTTGTTGTGTCCAAGACACAACAAAACCTTGAAGCTTATCTGGTGATACATGTGCTGTTGGTGTGAAGCTTACATGTGTAAGAAAGAGTAATAGCCTGTGTATTAGTCACAATGTGTATAGACCGCAGGACAGTGTTTTATGCAAATAATAATAAAAAAAGACATGTATCAACTTCACCCGTGTTTTAACCACAGGGCCCAATAGCCCAATGAATCAGAATCAGGTTGTGATTGAATCATAAAGAAGAATGAAGAAAATAAATGCATTTCCATGTATAGCCCGCCCCCATATATTAACCTCATAGCTGAAGAAATTTTGCAAAATCAACGTAGAAACCTTGGTTTATAGTTGTGAAATTATGGTATTGGTTAATGAGTCTGCTTATGACACCAGGGTTCTGTCTTTCTGTCTATGATTGAAGGTTCAGGATAAACGTTGTCATAGCGTTTGTGGGTTTGCAGGAATATTTTTATACTTCCAATGTCTGGGTTGTTTAAGGTGAATGTGACAGCGCATCCTCTCTGTGACTGCACATATTCGTGCTAATTTGAGGTTTGTGTGTGTGTGTGTGTGTGTGTGTGTGTGTGTGTGTGTGTGTGTGTGTGTGTGTGTGTGTGTGTGTGTGTGTGTGTGTGTGTGTGTGTGTGTGTGTGTGTGTGTGTGTGTGTGTGTGTGTGTGTGTGTGTGTGTGTGTGTGTGTGTGTGTGTGGGGTGGTTACAGCCACCCGAGTGATTCCAGAAGAGAGCGACAGACACTAGAGGAAAAAAAAGGGATGACCCTGGATAATGAGCTAGGCATGAATAATTCATGTATGTGTTTATATTTCTTTAATGAGTCATAATTCTGCTTATGTTTGGGGAAAAAACTCGCCTTTCACTTATTTATGTATTTATGTATTATGGAGTTTTTTCCTTAGAATTCTCATTTATTCATGTGTTCGGCAGTGTCTCTGACATTTTCAATTGAGCTTTTCCGATACACAGGACATGAGGTAAGCTCCCAAACTTCTGTAACTGGAGTCCGTACTTCCTCTGCATCTAGCAAATTTCTCGCCTTTGAGTCCTCCAATATCCCATGATGCTGAGGATCATTGTCTCTAGAGAAGAAGTGGTGTGTGGGCCCTCCCTCCTCCTCCTACCTACATCAAGACCTAATGGGGAAGAAATTGAAAATGAGCTGTGGTACCAGTAACCTACATCTATTCATAGCTGTAAAAGTCAGAGTGAAGGATGAAGTATAGCTATCCATCTATTCTTAGGTGTGGGTGATGGAGAATGATGGGGCTGTTGCATTTTAATGTGAGAGGACTCCCCATTCTCATTGATTGGTGTCGGAAACTTTATCCCTTGACTCTTAGTTCCACGCGGGCTATTTTAAGTTTATTGACCTATATTCGAGAGCGGATCGGATCTCAAGTGTCTCAGGAGAAACTATGAGCTTGCGTCTGTTGTGTGTGTGTGTGTGTGTTTGGATGTGTGTGGGAGTGGGTGAGTGATCGCACACACACCCACACACATTGATTTGCCATCAATACCTCGGAGACGTTTGGATTACGTTTGAGATTTTGGATTACGAACCCGCCTCAGTCTGCTCCACTCACAGGGTCGCCATTTTCCCTCCTGATTCCGGAAATGTTCAACTTTTTCTTTGGTCCCTTCGCACATTTCTCCCCCTCGTTCGCTCCACGTTTTCTTCCCTCTCGATTTCTACTGACCCATTTACCCACATTGGGCTGTTCCCCTGTGACATGGCGACCCTGAGTCTGTGTTCGTAGTGCAAGTGCAGAGGGTCTGTCCACGCTGACCGTGTCCTTCAGCAGGTGTCAGGATGTGTCTGTCCAAGTGCCTGAGCATCTCTGCGGAGAATAAAAGAGCCACAGGATCTCGCGCCGCCAGCAAACTTCCTGTCTGTTGGCATGGCGACCAAGGGAGGTTGAGCAACATCCTTTACTCCGTCTATCTCTCTCCCTCCCTCCCCTCTCTCTCTCTCTCTCTTTCTCTCTCTCTCTTTCTCTCTCTCTCCCACTCCCTCTTTTCTTCTGCATGGCTAGAGAGAGGTATTGACCAAGCTATTGAAATCAGGAAGAGGTCAGGCTGGTCTATTTGTTTCCACAATGGCTCGTCTCCCCTCAGCATGGACAACCAGGACACGTCAGCAGAGGAGGCTCCCTGTTGACCTCCCCCAAACCCACCTCCCTGCGGGCCAATCCCAGCTCCCGCAGCCCCCCCCCCCCTCCTCTCTGGAGCCCAGTGGTGCAGTGTTTGTGTAGGTGCTGGAGGCCGGTAATTTATGAGACGCGAAACACTCAGCATGTGCATTTCTATCAGGCACTGCTGAAAGCTGATATTTACAGTCTGCCGCTGCACCATCTGATGGTGTGAATACACACACACACACGCACACACACACACATACACATACACACACACACACACCTCCACCATCCCTTTTGAAACTTTTCTCGCGCTCACAGTGTGTGCAGAAAGGCCTCTAATTTATTTACCCGAGGTGCAAAAAGCACAAATTAGAGACAAAAATGGAATCGGATATGGTTCCAAAAAGCCTGCTACTTGGTGAAATCCACTGGAGGCAGTGACTGCCTGTGAAATGGTCATCATTTGAGTGATTTTGATACCAGGTTATGCGCATGGCTCAGGTAGTGCACTCAGCACAAGTCAGGGTTTGTGTGCGTGTGCCTATCTGAGTATGAACACTTTGGACAGCTCTATCTCTCTCTTTTTTTTTTTTTTTGCCGACCCAACGCAACCTGCATTTCACCTGGACTGCCTAGTGTCTTAAAGCAGGAGATAAAAGCGTGTGTGTGTGTGTGTGTGTGTGTGTGTGTGTGTGAGAGAGAGCGAGAGAGTGAGCGTGTCTTTGCTTAAGGACTGTGAATCGGCAGCGCTCTGTCCACAGACAGATTGAGCCATCGCTTCCCGTCTAGATTGCTTTCTCACTTACACGCATTTGCCGCTCGGGTGATTCTCTCCCAGGCCTCGGGCCGGGCCGAGCCGCGGGGCGGCGTGCGCGCCACCACTCCACGCGTAAATCTCCTCCCCCCTCCCCTCTCCACTCATCCCCTCTCCACTCCTCCCCTCTCCAACTCACTTCCTCTGCTCCTCTCTCTAGTGTCGTGTGTCTCTGGGAGTGATTTTTTTTCTTGCTGTGTTTTCATTCAGTGTTTGCATAATGGTGATTGACTCAAAATGCATGTTCCCTTAACACTCTAGGTCCTAAGAGGACGATATATAGTATTGGAAATATAGTTCTGAATGAGGACTTTCCTAGTACATGTCATTGTGTAAAGGAATCACTGTGTGGTTCAGCTGTTCCTGGGTGATCCATTAATTGATTGAGTGGTTAAGGGGAGCAGATAATGATGATTGACCTCGAGTTTAGTTGAATAGGGTGCTCTCTGCCCGTATAATATGAATTCTATGTCTTATTGTTTTGTATTCCATGGAGCCTCTCAATATGCTAAGTGGAGATGCTAAATTATGATGAACACAGCGCTAATTGTGGTCTGTTCCTGGCTAGAGGGAGTTGTGTTGCTCGTGCTGTCCCTGCTATTATTGTCTTCAGCGGCAGCTGCCCTTCCCTCAGCAGACTACATAAGCTGACACTTTTCTTTTTTTTTTTTTTAAGTATATTTTTTTGGCCTTTTATGCCTTTTATTTACAGGACAGTAGAGATTGACAGGAAGCGAGTGGGAGAGAGAGTCGGGGTGGGATCTGGAAAGGACCACGGGGCGGGAATCGAACCCGGGTCGCCGGCATACGGTGCAGGTGCCCCAGCCAGTCGTGCCACAGCTGGGGCCTAGCTGACACTTTTCTGATGCTGTTGAGGCCTGTGTTAATGCAGGTCTCTCTCATCACACACAGAAATAGCTATTTTACACGCGCACACACACACACACACACACACACACATACACACATACATAAATAGATATTTTACACACACACACACACACACACACACACACACACACACACACACACACACACACACCACACATTGAAATACTGTTTTTTTCCCTGTGCTAATGATAAAGAAAGTCCCCTTATGTAGACCTTACATTTGAGCATACACATATATAATAGACTCACAGACATACTGTACACACACACACACACACACACACACACACACACACACACACATACTCGTTGGCTAACTCACACTGGCATTACTGTGTACTTCCTTGCCTATTAGTGGTGATGGGGAGCGCTGAGTAAACTAGAGTCATACCCTGCCACCTGCAGTCACACTCACCCCCATCCACCGTTCCCCCTCTCCTCCCCTCTCTCCCTTCTCTACCTCCGCCTGGGATATATCTCTCGCTCTCTCTCTTTCCGTCCCTTTTCTCATTCACTCTCTTTTTTTCTGACTGCTGTTGCTGGCAGAGCCTGTCCTCTCCGTCTGCATTCAAACTCGACTCGCATCCAATTACAGGCATTAGAGCTCAGCTTGGCCACACTTTCTCTCTCTCTCTCCCTCTCTCTCCCTCTCTCTCTCTTTCTCTCTCTCCCTGCCTCTGTCACCCTCTCTTACTCCTTTCACTTACTCACATACACTCCATCTCTCTCTCTCTCTCTCTCCCTCTCATCCTCTCTTACTCATATGCACTCTCTCTCTCTCTCTCTCTTTCTCTTTCTCTCTCTCTCTCACTCACTCACTCACTCACTCACTCAGTCTTGTCTCCCTCTCTGTCTTTCTTTTCTACTCATTCAGCCTGTCTCCCTCCTCTGTCTCTCTCTCTCTCTCTCTCTCTCTCTCTCTCTCTCTCTCTCTTTCTCTTTTTGACATGCGGAGTGCTTGCTGTCAGGCTGTCAGGAACACCTGTATCTGAGCAGCACCTGTTTGGGTGAAACCCTGTGCACAAGCACTTAGACTAATGTAGAATATCTGTGTGTGTGTGTGTGTCTGTGTGTGTGTGTGTGTGTCTGTGTGTGTGTGTGTGTGTCTGTGTGTGTGTGTGTGTGTGTGTGTGTGTGTGTGTGTGTGTGTGTGTGTGTGTGTGTGTGTGTGTGTGTGTGTGTGTGTGTGTGTGTGTGTGTGTGTGTACAGTACGTGCATGGGCTTTTTGCTCACACTCCTGAACGCTGGCTCACACATACGCACGCAGAGGGGAACGTGCATGCTAGCATGCTGTCCTCTCATGCACAGCGGAAGTGTTCCACATGGCAGCAACATACGGCACGCTGGTAATCTCTCCTCCTGGAGGGTCCAAGCTCTCTTCATGAACTCTTCCTACACACACAGTATGACCAATGTGCTTTATGGTGGTGTGGTGCGTACAACCACCTTCCTTCCCTTTAGTGTGTGTGTGTGTGTGTGTGTGTGTGTGTGTGTGTGTGTTGCATTCGCATGTGACATCCTAGGGTTTTAAAAAGAAAATAATTTGTGAAATTTTTGTCGCCGCCCCGTAAGAGGATTGGTAATGGAATTGGAAATTTCGGTTTGATCTGGGATTGGGGTTCCTTGGCCAAACGAAATGGAATCAGCTGGAGGCTGGATCTCAGGTGGTGGACGCGTGGGTAATCAAGCCGTGCAGAGGATTGCCTCGGGATGAAGGTCGCAAGTTCACACGGGCCAAAACATGGCTCTGGCCTGTGAAATTGTGTTTAAGGAAGGAGACTGCAACTGACCATCACGCACCTTGTAATGACCTAACTGACCCTACCACACACACACACACACACACACACACACACACACACACACACACTGTGGCTCGACATCCTTGACTTTCAATCTGTGAGAAATTCCCTTGGGAGTAATAATTATTGAACCAAACAAGAAAAAAAAAACTAATTTTATTGTTGCAACTCACACCAGTAACAAAGATGCAGCAAAATGTTATTCTCCATCTGCATATCTCTAAGCCCTAGGTACAGGAGCTGCAGTAGAATGGAATAATGAACGCAGCGTTTTCATTTTTTTTTCCATCAAGCTCACCAGGCAGCGTCCTTGTACTCCATATGCATATTCTATTGTATGAGACTCGTTTACATATTAAGCATCTGCCGTCCTTTGCGTGCGTCAGACTGAATTGGTTGGGCTTCTCCATCTATGAGCCGAATTAACACTCTGACGAGCCACACGCATGCAGCTGGGCTTTGTTTCACCAGCCCCATTTCTGGGTGCTTCTGATTGGGCCCGGTGAATGCCGGAACCGGCAGCGTGCGCGAAGCCAGGGCCACTTGTAATGCCACCAGATGAATAGTCCGAGCTTGTGGCAGGGTCTCCGTAATGAGCCGTGATGGTTCGTCGTAACAGTGGGAGCCTTCGGCCCGCTCAGGCAAATTGGGAGTGGAGGCCTGGAATAGAAAAAAAAAGAAAGGGGGAAAGGGTAAGAGAGAGGGAGAGAGGGAGAGGTACCCTCCATGCTGTGAGTGAAGGAGTCAGCCAACAAAATAACAAACTGATTAGCTCTCTCTGGGCAGGAAATTAATTGGGTTTCCGCACGATTAAAATGAACTTTATTTTTTTCGTCTGGGATTGGGGGGGGGGCGGGTGAGGGGGCAGTCTCACTGGAGAGTCAGAGGCCACAAATAAATAAACGGGAATGATGAATGGCTTAGTCTGCCGGGTGGAGCATGGAGGATTGGTGATGTACCTGGAAGTCATGTCTCATTGAGCGGGAACGCTGATTAGGGAACTGTTGTCTCTGCTCCATTTAGTAGTCTGGTTTACCATTAGGGAAAGGGTCGAGCTGATGATAGATCAGTGGTGGGACTTTTGTGATAAAGGCTCCGTGAGCCAAAGCATGCCTGGAGTGGAGCAGAGCGTGCGAGTCCTGCTTTCTGCATTGTATGGTGCATTCACGGAAAGGAGCTAAGATAAAAGCGCATCTGAAATAGCTGGATAGAGGAAATAAATACGAGGGTAAAAATAAAATCGTGCTGCCCCGTCCCTCCTCACATGTCGTGCAGCTTGGTTCGATTCTGTCAAAGGATTAGAGTGACGACTGCTTGTTTGGGATATGTGACAAGCATTCCGTGTGTGTGTGACTTTCTATGCTTCTGTGTAATGTATTTGTGTGTGTGTGTGTGTGTGTGTGTGTGTGTGTGTGTGTCTATGCATACATTAGTGTGCCCTCTTTGTCTCTTTTCGTCTGCCGTTTTTTAAGCAACATCAAGGGGGCCATGAGTTCAGTCTTGGTTTGTTGAATTTCAAATCCGTTTTAAGTGCGATGGCAGATGAGCGAGCGTCTTCACGACAAAATAAATAATAAATAAATAGATAAACGCGTCTCGCTGCGCCAAGCCTTCGCTACCCGGGCTTTTCATGTGTTTAAGACAAGGTCACTTCTTTATTTATTAATTTATATTATTTTGAAGTCCCAAGCATCCACTATCTTAAATCGTCAAACTAAGCGGCACTGCAAAAATAGATATGCAGCGAATCGGCCCCTAAAGCTAACGATCGGCAGGCAACCGGAAGCTATTTAAAGCTTGGGATGCAGGCTGGGGGGGGTTTGGGGGATGTCATAAGTGGTGGATCCGCTGTAAGTGAAGATGCCGTTTGAAGTTGTCGGCGGCGGGTCGTGGCGATATCTGCCGAGGCCTGTTGTTTTGTTATGGGTGCTGAAGGTGGAGGGTTCTCAGCGGGTTGCTCCTCTCAAGCCCCATTAGTTAATTGCTCACCAGGCAGATGTGTAGGTTTCGACAGCCCGGCTTCATTAAAAACAGCGTTAGGGGGGGAGCAGACTTCCAGGGCTCGCAATGAGCTGATTAGTTCAGCTGATTGATAGAGCCCCATGAGTTTTTTTTTTTTTTTTCAGGAAGTTGCACTAGCGACCCATGAGTTTGTTTATGGAACGCATAATGACGAAGTAAATACCCACCGACTTCATAGTCACTTTAAGTGGAACAGTAATCGCCCACCATCTACAGTAGCTGCACACAGGTGGTTGCTGAAGGGCAGCCGAATATAACAGAAATCCTACATCCTAATGCTAGCCTATTCTGATGAATAGGCTAGCATTAGGATGTAGGATTTCTGTTATATTCCGGCTGCCCTTGACCCCAAAGTCATTCTTGTAGCTGCTCGTTGTAGCTCTCCGATACAAAGTGACTAGTGAAATATGGCCCCCGTCTGGGGTGAGTGCACAGCTCTCTGCTCTGTTGCTTGCTCTTTCCCCTTAACTGGCACTGCCTTGTCAGACTCTGAACTTCACCTGGATACACACAGACACACACACACATGCACACACACACATATATATTTCCATATATATACACACACACCCACACACACACCACTTTCCCTCTGTAACACAGAACTTTGTTGAAGGGAGCGGCAGAGCCCTTGCCGCTGTTTGTCGGAGCTGACATAATTCACTTGTCATGCGGCGCGGTGCCCGGCCCAAATGCACACTGACACTTCATTTCCATAAACAAATGAATAGAGGCCGCAGCTGCCTGGCAGGGCCGCCAACGCTATTGACAGCGGCCCGTCTCTGCGTCGCTGTCACTTTGCTGGCGTGACAGCTGATGGCGGCCCGAGCTCTGCCACCAGTCGGGATCGGAGATGACGATGATGCCACTGACGACGATGAGGACGACGTTCGTGTTCCAGCCGTCGCATTGCGTGACTGGGTTTTTTTCCCCCTTCGTCTCACCTACGCTTCCTACGCTACCCCTCCCTCGTCCCGACTTGTTTGATACGTGTCTTCGAGAGAGGAAAAAAACGAACCCAAGTGGAATTTTTTTTTTTTGGAGTAGCAATTTTGAGCGCTCCTGCTTTCCCTCTTGCCCCATCCCCCCCATCCCCCAAACCCATTAATCCACCATGAGGCCGTCATTCGCATGAAAATAGTCGGGCTGCGCTGTGTGACACGCGTCTTTAAAACCTGCCCTCTGCAGCCGAGTCACCTTCTTAAGTCTTAAACCGCAGGTGAAAAAGCAGCTTCAAGGTGGGGGGCTGGGGAGGGTGGGGGGGGGGGGGAGGGCTTAGCTGCCACCACCGAGCCTGACTGACAGCACTGACTCACGGCCAAAAAACGAGAGCAACTCCAGATAAATCTCCGGGCTAAAAAAGAGCCAGATCTGCATTTCAACGCTGTTTGTGTAAATCCTGCCTATTTATTTTTTAAAAAATGCCACCCTGCAATTGCTATGCAAGTGGGATGGACACTTTGTCGAAATTCAAATGTCAAAAGGCTACATTATACAGCTTTAATTAGCCACTTAGGGATGCTGAATGCTTCTAAATGCCTCCTGTAAACTGTAATTGTCGGTGCAAGGCACGTCTGCACTGATGGAGTTCTGTGTACTGTGTGGTGTTCATTGTTGCGTTTGTAGACAGATGCAGAGTGATCGAGTAGAGTTTCCTTGCCAGTGGCTTAGACTCCAATTACATTGTTACACACCTGAATCTGATTCTTTTTCTCTTTTCTCTCTCTCTCTGTGTGTGTGTGTGTGTGTGTGTGTGTGTGTGTGTGTGTGTGTGTGTGTGTGTATGCAGGTGGCGGAGATGCACGGCGAGCTGATTGAGTTTAATGAGAGGCTGTATCGCTCGCTCATGGCCAAAGACCACCTGATCAGCCAGATGAGACAGGAGCTCATTGACCTCCGTGGACCGGTGAGTGGAGCTCTTTCTTCTTCGCACTCCTCCCTTTTTCTGTCCCTTGCTGTCTCTTTCTCTCCCTCTTTCTATCTTTTTCTCCTCCTTTAGCCCCCCCATAAGTCCCATTCAGGAGACTCTCTTGTGTTCTACTTCTCTGCTTCTGTCCTCTCTGCCTCTCTCACTCTCACACTTTGCTCTGCTGGTGGTCTTTCACAGAAAGCATCCAGGTCAATGGTGCTTTGGTGTGTTTTTTTTTATCCTCTCCTCCTCCTCATCGCTCTCCCCCAGGGGCCTATTCGCTTCCCTTCCTACCTGCTCTCCATCACAGACACGCAAACCTTCAGTGAGGACATGCACTCCATTGTCCTCTGTTTCTCTGTTTCTGGCACGGAGACACACACACACACACACACACACACACACAATTACAGAGTAGCTTCTTTTTTAAGAACTAGCACACAGAATGTTCTTTCTTGTATCATTCTGACAGTTCTCTCTCTCTCTCTCTCTCTCTCTCTCTCTCTCTCTCTCTCTCTCTCTCTCTCTCTCTCTCTCTCTCTCTGTGGACGTGGAACCTTGCTGTAGCACACCTGCTCAGCACATGATCACCCGCTCAAGTGCATATGGCGTCCAGGAGCTAACACACTTTGTCAGATGACACGAGAGCAATTTAGTTCTGTGAAACATCAATCGAGCGTCAGTGATCTGTCGGAGCCCTTTCCTCCGCTGTGACTTATACACGCTAACTGGCCGCGTCGGCGGCGGCGGCGGCGGTGGCGGTGGCGTAGCAGCCTTCGCTCATGTGGCTCTTTTAAAGCCGCGCTGTTCTTCTGAACGCACCTCAGTGAGAGTCCTGTCTCCAAAATAATCGCGGCAGCGAAGCGGCGAAGCCTGGCTCCATTTCCACACGCCGCCAGGGGGAAAAAAAAACTGAATGATCTCCAGTGAAAAAACTGGGGTGACGGCTGACATTAAGAGCAGTTAGAAATTGAATTTGCCCTTTCAGAGAGAGAGCGCGCGCAGGGCAGCCAGGTAAATGAGTGCTCGTACGCGGACTTCATTTGAGCAGCCCGGATCCTTTTTCATGGTCACCGGTGTCTCTTTTTCCAAGCGTCTGTGTTGAGCCAGAGAGACTGTGCCTTGACTCTCCTCTTTCAGAGTTTTGCCTCTGGCCCCATTTACAGCCTAAGGGTTCTACTTACTCGGGTTGGTGAAATCACCTTTCCTACTGACAAACAGTCACAAATAGTGCTGTCTCCCTCACACACACAGAAACACACACACACACACACACACACACACACACACACAGACTGTTCACACTAACATATAATTCTGATTCATGTTCAGGACGTGCACAAAAACACATTTAGAGCACATAATCTGTACCTACAGCTCAGTTCAACAGTAATTCAACTTCTCACGTGTACAAAAATATGTGCTATACACACACATACTGAGACGCTCTTACACACACACACACACACACACACACACGCGCACAAGCACACATGTACACAAGCACGCTCACAAACACACATACAGACACACACACTGAACCACCTGATGTCCAGTCATGCCGCTCATCCCCCTCCCATCACACACACACACACACACACACACACTCTCTTCCCCTCTGTCCTGGTCACTGAGCAGGGTCGTGTACTCTGCAACAGAAGCCTCTCCAGGCCACAGACTGTGGGCCGTGCAGTGCAGTGCAGCACAGCGCGTAGTGGGATGGAAGCTGGGTCGAGCTGATTGGAACGGGGGGCGCGGTGCTTGAAGCTCCCCGCTCAGGTTACTCTTTCACTGGGGGTGAGATTGATCCGACCCCTGGGCCTCTTATCTCTCCCCCGGCTGCATTACTGTACCCGCCGTCCGGGACTGACTGACCCGGTGCTACACATGATTACAGTGTGCTGCCCTGATGGAGTGCTGACGCAGGAGTGCATGCATGTGCACGCACACGCACACGTACACCCACCACTCACACACACAACCACTCTCACACACACACACTCAACACACAAACACAAACATGCACACACTCCCACAAACACAAATACACACACACACACACACACATACTCACCTCACTGACTCATTCACTCATGCACCTACTCACACACTCAGTCACTCACTCACACTCACTGTGTCGTGCTTCCTGCACAGCTGTGCATGGAGTTGGAGGCATTCGCATGTGTGTGCACACTGCACAGGTACAGACGCACAAATCCTCACGCTCACGCTCATGCTCACGCTCCCAAGCTGATAGACACACTTTCATTTGTACTCATACACACTCTCACACATGCACAAGCACACACGCTGGTGCACAGCACAGCACCTCCACACACCCCCCCCATGTCCAATTGCATAAAAACACACATGACCTGACACGCGCACACACACACACACACACATACACACACACACACAAGGAGCATGGGAGGAAATGATCCATCATTACAGTGCGATTGAGAGCTGGATGGGGATTATTACGGTCTGGTTTATAGTAGTAGGCGGGTAAGACATTTCTGTTGCTAAGCTCCTCTATTTTATTCCTGACTGAGGATGGATTTGCCCGAATACACAGCGGCTTACCAAACTGCACTAATATTAAAGTCTGTTATTGGACATTCACTGCCTGGCAGTATCGGTGATACAGAAAGCGCCATTTTGTGGCCCAGCCTCTATTGGGCTGTTATGAATGTGTCTCAGGGGAAGTATTTACCTGGATAGTAACATCATTACATTTCAATTACATATCACTTGTTTCCACAGCTATTGAAGGCTAATTCATCTCCTAGATATATTTACTCTGTGTTCTGATTGATCTGCTAACAAAAGGTGTATAGGATGCATGAAAATGCTATTGCAAGGTGTGTTTAGTAGGTTTATTGCATTTATTTACACTATATGTGTCCTGTGGTCTTGCAGGATTACTTAACAGTTTAATTTGACTCAAATTCAATATTTGAGGTTTCCCAGTCAAGGATATAGTATTTAAAAAAAATTTCTTCCTAGCTATTGAT
Source organism: Alosa pseudoharengus (assembly GCF_046254945.1). Classification (NCBI taxonomy): domain Eukaryota; kingdom Metazoa; phylum Chordata; class Actinopteri; order Clupeiformes; family Clupeidae; genus Alosa; species Alosa pseudoharengus. The sequence goes on along the minus strand of NW_027468674.1, from coordinate 28,135,244 downwards.
AAATAGCCCCAGCACTGTTAGGACGATCGTGTCTGGATTGTCATTTCCTGTTAAAGTGACATTGTGATGTATACGCATGTCGACGGGAGATGATCAATTATCCGCGGCTGACGCTCTCGTCCCGGCATCGTTACCACTGGTCTGGGATCAGCCGTAATGGGCCGAGGTGCAGGTGATTACTGTTAGCGCTAATGGCCCCCATTAGCCGCACACAGGCACAGGCTAATGGCTTTAATGAGTTCCAGTCCAGACTGTTCCACCACCCTAATCTGAGGCTGCTGCATGCACCTGATGCAAAAAGGGACATGTGCTGCTGCTTTTCTTGTCTCATTCCCTCTTTATTTTGCTGTTTGTGTGTGAATGTGTGTGTGTGTGTTTGTGTGTGTGTGCGCGTGTGAATGTGTGTGTGTGTGTGTGTGTGTGTGTACGTGTGTGTGTGTGTGAGTGAGAGGGCGAGAAAAAGAGATGTCCGGGGTACATCCAGTAATTAACCTTGTTTCTTGATTTCTTTTCATCTGTCTCTCCCTCTCTCTCCTCCTCCTTATCTCCCTCTCTCTCCTCCTCCTTATCTCCCTCTCTCTCCTCCTCCTTATCTCCCTCTCTCTCTCCACATGGGGATGAAGATGCCTGGGGACTTGAGTCAGACGTCTGATGACCCAAGCCTGTCAGACTTTGAGACGTAAGCAGCCTCACACTTTTTTTTTCTTAAATCATCCCCTCATTTGCCTTGTTAATGTTTGTGTCAAGCTGTTCATTTTTAACTTGGACAGACCACTTGAACTTCTGATCTCAAGCCCAGTCAGAAATGTTCCCTACATTACAGGGGACACATTTTGTACCAGTGTCTTGCACAGTCTTTTTCAAATGTCTGTATACCTTTGGTGTGCAGAGGTGAATAATATTAACTGATGGATCTGGAGTGTGTATGGAAATATTGCGGCTAAGCTGTCGTCGGCTCGTCGGCTCTCATTCTCTGTCGGATGTTCTCAGATGGCCTCCCACCTGTGACACGGTCACGTTGAAATGGACACCTTGCCCCATTCTAGTTTGGGCTCACTTCTGCTTGGTTACATTAGGAGCAGCCGAAAGAAAAGTAGTCGTGTGTGTGTGTGTGTGTGTGTGTGTGTGTGTGTGTGTGTGTATATGTGTGTGTGTGTGTGTGTGTGTGTGTGTGTGTGTGTGTGTGTGTGTATGTGTGTATGTGTATGTGTATGTGTGTGTGTGTGTGTGTGTGTGTGTGTGTGTGTGTGTGTGTGTGTGTGTGTGTGTGTGTGTGTGTGTGTGTGTGTGTGTGTGTGTGTGCGTGCGTGCGCGCGTGCGCGAGTTCTCTCACTTGCTGATCATAGAGAGCCAAGAGGACAGACTGTGCCTGACACTGTGCAGGCCAGGTCGTCCCCGTGTGAGCCAGGATCACAAACCTCTCCCCGGCGCGCCGCCAAAAACTGCTAACGACCCGAATTGGGTTGGTGGGGGTGGGGGGTGGGGGGTGTGGGGGTGGGGGGTGGGGGGTGTGGCGGGGGGGGGGGTTCGGGTGAGATGACAGCCATTTTCTTTTTCCTCTCCTCCGCTGTAGCTTAAAGGCCTCTGAACTGCACACCTCCCTTCATTTGCTCTCAAAGCAGCGGGTCCACCCTCTCTGCTCATCCTACCCCATTTTTAGAGCTGTTAAATTAGTGCAGCAAAGCCTGAAGATGTTTCACAGTCATATTTTAAGGACAAAATTGCCTTTTTTTGCAGGGGGGGGGGGGAGCAGGCACTTTTAGTTCCATCTTCAAAGAGCTCTACCTGGACCCTAGAAAGGTTCATAATTTTCCACTAGAGATGTTGCAGTATGAGAGAGCCTACAGGGATTCTCACTTTAATGAAATTGGTCGGTTTCATTGGGTTTGTTTCACAGTCCAGCCCTCTGTCGTTCCATCAGGCGCTGCATCAGCGTGTCTTTTCCCTCGCTTAGGGTGGAATTGGATTAGGCTACTTCTCTACAGAATTATTGGATTCCTGAAATCCTTTAGCATGTTCCACGGTATTGGGCCCAGCCAAATCCTATTAAACATACAAGAGGCTGGCATTCACATACAGTACTGCGGGCACGCAGGCTTCAAGCACGACACTGGCGTTCACACGAGCCCGAAGATGCCATCGGCTGAAGTCATCACGAGGCTCATGGGTTAAATAAGGGTTATTTACATGGATTGATTACCGATCAGTTGTCGCCGGGGAAGGTGATGTTTTTGAAAATGTTTGTTTATTATTTTTTTTATTTCTACACAAGGCTGAAATGGTGCCCGCTAGAAGGCTGTACTGCTGTGCATGTCTCTCCCCAGCTCCTTCGGCACTTGTGAGAGAAACTGAAGTTCCAGATGTCCTTGAAGTCGAAGTCCCTGGAAGAACTACAACATGTCCTCTCACTGCTCGCTGGAATCAATAGACACGTGTCATTGCCGTTTCTATGTCTACATACACCATTGTGTCTCCTCTATTCAGACTCTGGATGTTTCACTCTCTCGCTCTACTCACTTTGTACAGCACCATAACTCTCTCTCTCTCCCTCTCTCTCCCTCTCTTTCTCTCTCCCTCTCTTTCTCTCCCCCTCCTCCTCTCTCCCTCTCTCTCACAGAACCAACCGAGCTCTGGTGAACGTGTGGATCCCCTCCGTATTTCTGCAGGGGCGTGCTGCCAATGCGTATCATGTGTACCAGGTGTGTTATTTCTCCTACACACCCAGGGGTGTGCCCCCCCCAATTCCCAGCCCCAATCTCTCGTACCTGATCTCTAGCCCTCATGACACACTGCTGTCTCTCCTGCCCTCTCACACCTACACACACACACACACACACACACACGAGTGCATGACATACATGTGAAGGGCACTCTGACGCATCCTTCACACCAAACAATTTTGCGTGTAATTTTCAGTTGAGCACGCCAGCACTCATCACCCACCACGGAGCGGAGGTGAGGCCCTCGCTCTCGCTCTCTCTCTCTCTCTCTCTCTCTCTCTCTCTCTCTCTCTTGCTCTCTCTCTTTTGCTCTCTCTCTTGCTCTCTCTCTCTCTCGTTCATCAGCAGCCGGGTGCCGCGGCAACGGTGACAGCCATGATCTCTCTGGGAGCTCCCTTGCCGCAGCTGCCAGCCAATCAGCTCTGTCTCTTCGCCGCCCCTCTACCCCGCTCCCTCCAGCCCTGAGATAGCAGCCCGGGGTTCCGTTGGCAGGGCGGTGAATCCCCGTAATATTTAATTGCAATGGGAACCCCCTAAAGCCCCCCGCTCCACCCACCTCCACCAATCTGTTTCATTTCTTCATTGTTTTGCAATTTTATTGAATCCCACCTCTCCCTGGCATCTACCTGCACCCCCCCCCCCCTCAACTTCACTCCATAATATTTTCCTCACAATATCAGCACTTGGGCTGTGTAATAGGTCCCTGTGGAAACTGTCCTATTGTGTGCCGTGGTGGTGATTGATGGAAAGCGCTCCCCATTGTTTTGGGTTTCTGCAGGAGCCCTCCCCCAGGCTCACATAACACGCGGACATGATTGATCGCTGACTGAAGCCGTCTACTCAGGCGGAGAAAGGAAGACAGGAGTCACAAAAAAATAAAAAATCCACAACACCTAAACTGACGGGTGGGGGTTCTGCCCGTGTCTGAATACCATCCCATCTGGATTCTGCAAAAATTCCAAACCACAGTCTCGGTACGCGCTCGTGCCAGGAGGGGTGAAACCCCATGTACCGGAACAAGCTCCTCGCGCGAGTGGGTCTCTCTACCGCGTCTCGGGCCTGCAGGCTGTCTGGAGGAACTTCGGCAGCCCAAACTGCTGAGTCTGGGCTCTCTTGGAAGGAGAAAGTGGGTTAACCTCGCACCCGAACCCCTTCGCCTCCCTCGCTCCCTGGGGATGTGTTGAGGCCCATATCCATAATACATCATAAGCGCGCTTGCAGTCAGATGGTGCGATGACTGGCACCTTGCATTAAAGCAGTGCTGTTAGATTATATGGCTGCCTGTGGCTCCTCACCCTGATGTTTTATGACTGAAACGGTGGCATCATTAACACTTAACATTAAACCCACTTGTCGGCAATAATTTATGTAATTTAATCAATATTTTGCCGAGGTGTGAACATGCTACTGAAAACCAGCTGACTCAGGCTTGTGCTGAAGTGACTGTTAAAGAGACTGAATTCAGAGAGAAAAGCTAACCCTTCAGCTGTTGCATCCTTCAGCTGTTCAGCATCCTTCCTCAGTATCCTTTGTCCTTATAATTATCATGTTCTGCTTTAGTTGCTAGTCATTGTTAGTAATGAGGACAAGTGGATGTTTCCTGTATGTGGGGGCCGGTAGAGGTGCTTGTGTCCTCGGTGGATTGCCACAGTAGTCCTCTTTCACCCCACTTCCTGTCTCTGCTGTTTTTGCTCCGACTTCACAGTTAAGCCCATTAAGCAGGCAGCAGAGGAGGGCATGGGCAGCACTGTGCTGGAGACTGGAGGCTAACAGAAAGAGAGAGAGAGAGAGAGAGAAACTGATGGAGAGAAAGAAACAGAAAGGCAGGAGGGAAGGAACCAGGCTAAGCAACTGATGCCGGGGCTTCTCCCGTCGCTAGATTACAGGTCATTATCCTGGCTGGGAAATTGCCAGTGTTTTATTTCCCCTTTTGCTTTTGCATCTCTCCGATTCCAGCTCCTCGTGTCTTCCCTCTGTCCGCTCCGAAACGACTCCTTATAAACGAGGGAGCTGAAAGGGAATTGGATGCCTGTGGCAACGAGAGAGGGAGATGGGCAGAGAAAAGAGGAGTGAAAGGAGAAACGAGGAGAATCAGGGGGAGGGGGGGTGGGGGGGGGCTGTAGCATAAACGCTCCCCGCTCTCATTGTGGTGGTTTAGTTGCCTCGCTGAAGCCAGAATGTCACTCCTCTTTCTCTGCTGTCCTGTAATGAGGAGATATTAAGGCTGATTCAGACTGGGTGTGTGGCGCGAGCGTGGCAGCTGGGTGGCGGGTCCGTTTTTATTTCGGCTCCCATGTTGGTAGGTTAGAGCTTGCACACTGTGTGACACGCACGTCTCAGGCGTGGCTCGAGCCACGCCGAAAAACGCCTGCTTGCTAGAAAATAGGACCGACGTCTATTGTTCATGTGAGACGCAAGTGCGTTGGAAGCGTTTCCATTAAAAACAGAAAGTGAAGAGACGTTTTCATAGGCAGAGAGGCCGCCGCAGTGCAGCGTCAGACACGTTTCTGGTGTGCAAAGACATACAAAACGCCACACAGCCGCCACGCAACTCACACGCAACAGACACGCCACGTTCACGCCACGCAGCCAGTCTGAATCAGCCCTTATGGCGGTGGAGAGTTCTGCGTTTCCACCGCCTCACAGAAGCTCCAACAGGCAACCCAGCTCAAAGCCTGCCGCCTCCCAGCAGTCCTGAGCAGGCTCCTCGACCTACTAGCACCCTGCTCCTGTCCCTTAAGTTTGATTCAGTTAATAGCAGGAGGTAGCCTAGAAATCTAGACGCACCCTAGAGGCAGCAAATGTCAAATGTCATTAACTTCAATAAGGCCAATCACATCGTGTATAGAGTCAGTAGGCGGGCTTAACATAATGATTGATGGCAGAGTTGCAACGGTTCGGCATGAATTCCCTGCTACTTGAACACAAAGAAGATGGATGTTGCTGTTGGCGAACAGCGTGACACGAGTTGAGCTTTTTTTAAGTTGGCAAAAGTTTGAACTAGCCAACTAGCTCCGCTGGTGGGAAAACGCATGGGACTCATGAGTTGTAGCGCTATCCTATTGCTTGCAGAGGGAATTTGAAAGACAACCGATTATCCCGCCCCTCGGACTGAGCACTGCGAATGGTGAGTCCCCAGACCCTACACCCTACAAGCAGGAGACTTATCAGCATACAATCTCTCCATGAATCTTCATGATAGGGGTCGTCAGTTGGCAGATGTATAGCGAAATATACACATCCGCTGATCGTAAATCATTTTAATAGCACTGGCGATAATGATCCATAGACCTTTGACCTTTACCATGCACATAATCATGGCAAATCTTTCTTGTTAGCTTGTCTGGGAATCAATCTTCAAGGAGAGCAATGACTTCATTATCACCACATTGTTCTTGAAATAACGAGAACAATAAAATGAGAAATGGTCTTTGTTTACGGCTGTGAGGAGCCCTAAGCAGCCATGTAGATTTGATCCACTTCACCAATAGGCAGTCTTGTCCACAGCACACTGCCTGTAATGTTATTGTGTACTGGCAGCACGCTGTCTCAGTGTTTGTGTGTGTTTGTGTGAGCGTGTGTGTGTGTGTGTGTGTGTGAGTGAGCGAGCGCACAAGCACTTGCATTGATTGTGTGCATGCGTGCATGTCTGTGTAAGAGAGAGAGAGAGAGAGAGGTGTGTGTCTGTCTATCTACCTGTTTGTCTCTGTGAGTGTGTCTGTGTGTGTCAGTGTGTGTGTGTCGCACAGAGCACCATGTGGCTGGTGATGGTGGTACTCTGCTCCAGTAACTGTCCCTGTAAATCAGCATTGCCGTGGCAGCGAGCAGTAACTTATTATGGGCTAGCAGAGGTTCCCAGGCCCTGTTGCTGTTATCAGTGACAGCAGCAGAGCTCAAAGTCATCTGGGTCACAGACACCACTGCTCTCTCTCCCCTGTCTCACTCACTCACTCTCAGACTCCCCCTCTCCTCTTCTCCTCTTTCCTCTCCTCTCGCTCTCACCCCTCTCCCCCTCTTCTTTTCTTTCCTCTCCTCTGCGGCCCTGTCCTCCTCTCCCCCTCTTCTTTTCTTTCCTCTCCTCTGCGGCCCTGTCCTCCTCTCCCCATTTGGTGTCATTTTATACTTCATTTTTCCTCTGCTGTTGTCTCCCCTCTGCTCTGTTTTGGCTCCCTTATCGCCCTCTCTCTCCCTCTCTGTCTCTCCCTCTCTCTCTCTCCCTCTCTCCCTCTCTCTCTCTCTCTCTCCCTCTCTCTCTCTCCCTCTCTCGTGCCCTCTTCTCTTGTCCTCTTCCCCTGTAATCTGTTCTCCTCTCCTCCCATTCTCATCCCCTCGTTTCTCTCGCTTGGCATTCCGATTTAGGACCACAATCAGATGGTCAATTCCCAGGGGCTGTGTTGGCAGAGGCTGGCTATCGCCTGGTTGGCTGTATTTTGTTTTTCTCTTTTTGTGTGGTGTGTGTGTGTGTGTGTGTGTGTGTGTGTGTTTGTGTGTGTGTGTGGAGGGGGGGGGGGCATCCTTGGAAAAATGTTGTCTAGGGAAACGAACAAAACAACACAGTGATTGCTCTCAGCTGGGGGAGCATAGAGACGATTCCAAGACGTAATGTACATAAAATGATTACACTGTTACTCAAAACGCATTGTCAGCCTGCCAAGGCTGATCTCGACAAGAAAGCGCTAGAAATCACAGTTGCGCATATACGGCGTGAACGCTAAACGCCATGCATATTTCATTGGCCCTATATAACATTATGCAACGCACCCCATGCATTTTTTAGCATTATGATTTAATGTGGTAGGAAAAGTATTGGCCATGTTTGTTCAGAGAGCACGAGTCCCACTTAATCAGGGTGGTAATGAATACCACAATACTCTCTTTTTAACCTCGCTAATGAGATCCCCGACTCCGTCGAGTTCTGATGGGATTAGAACATGGGCTGGTTCTTGTCTGACAGCACCCATTATGTGTCGCAAAAGGAAATCCGTGTTTGCAGACAAGGGAAGCTAATGTATGGTAATGCCATGTGGCTCGGCCACATTATTCCGGAGAGTTCCTGGCAGTGCGACTGAACTCGCCGTGCTCCGCGGCGCAGAGACTGCACATCGGGCGCCGCCAGGAGAGGGAACTCCGCCGCTGCGGAGTACTCCGAAAGCCTTCGCTCGGAATTCAGTGGGATTTTTAAATGAGCCATTCCCTTTGATCAGCAAAAAAAAAACAACTGAGCCAATTGCCTCCCAACTAAGTCAGCACTGCAAAGTTCCAATGTTTTTATTAGGCTAATGAGATTTGATAACTCGTAAGGTTTTCTTCCCAAGCTCTCCCATTCCCTTTCCTCACAGACCTTGCTGTTTGAACTGGAAGTGTAATTCCACTGTTTGTGGTTCAGGCAGAATGGCATATAGTTTGAGGCTGTGTGTGTGTGTTTTTATACCTGTTGGTGTGTTTGTAAGGGCTACTATCTTTGTGCAACAAATGCAGACATTTTTATAGAAGTTACATAACTTTAACTTGAACAGCCTCCTCGGCAATCAGCCTTGAATATGCACATATAAAGCAACTGCCATTGAGTCCTCACTAGCGTGCGGATTTCCATTATTCATAGCAGCCATTTCCCCAGGAGCTGACAGCGCAGGGGGTGTAGCAGTGGCTTTAACGTCCCCCGTAACCACTACCGCTCACCCCTGGAGCGCCAAAAAAAAACCTCATTTAAAACAAATGGGAGTCGTTCCCACTTACTGTATGCACAGTGCTCATCACCCCTCTGTTAGCTTCTCCTTGGAGGATTTGGCTATGGACAGATGGAAAAAAAAAAAAAAAAGTATTTCGGAATGAAAGGTGGTGTCCAAGGTGGGGCATGGAGTGGCCCGCGCATGCATTTTTCACATCTTATTTCTGCTGATATCGCTCTGATTATGGCCTAATGGTCGTCACAATGAAGCGATGATGGTGATGGCAGTGATTAGGATTCTAATGAGGACCATGATCATCAGAAGGAGCGTAATGATGGCCGCTGCCATGGGAGTTCTGTTATTAATTGCGAGGAGTTTTTTTTCTTTTCTTTTCTCTTCCACATTTTCTTTCTTCTTGCATTAATGCTGAGAGGTGCCTACTGGCTACTTTCCGTACTCAGCACCAACACTCCGTGTGTGTGTGTGTGTGTGTGTGTGTGTGTGTGTGTGAGAAAAGCAGATTTGGAAGTGTTTGTAAAAATCCTTTTTTTTTATTCACACAGAGAAAAGCCTGTGTGTTTTTCAGATTATTTTGCACATTTCTTGGAAAGTCCCTGCAACTTCTGATGAGGACAGCATTTGGCAAGAGATGGGGCTTCTGGCGTTAATAACAGTTGGAAGTCAGTTGCACATGGAGTGCCTTAATACTGCATAATGAAGTTATTATTTCCACACAGTACAGTATTTTGGAGTACTGTACTGTTAGATGAGAGAAAGGAATGAATCAGAAATAATTAGATAGATGGAGGTATATAATTGTCCCTGAATGCTTTATGAACGACAAAACCGCAGGGTTTTGCGTTGAGGTGACCAACTCATCAGAATTTCAAAAGAGCTTTCAGGTGTTTTGACAAACCCCATGAGGGGCTGTTCCGCTGCCTTGATCTCTCCTGGTGTCTGGGGAAATTGCTGATGGGTGAAAAGTTTGCTTCTTCCATTTGCTGGTGAGCCATGACTGAACACTTGCATACTGTACATTTGTGTGTGTGTTCTGTTTTCTTACC
>NW_027468674.1:28113291-28123291 GCF_046254945.1 Alosa pseudoharengus | reverse complement strand
ACTAAGGTCATTCTCTGAAAGAGATTAGAGGTGGTGACAGCCTTGTCCAGCTGGATGAGTGGATCTGAGAATCAGATGCTTGATTGAGCGTAAATCCCAGAAGAGTGGTTTCTGTAGGATGATGTCTCAGGGAATGTGACCATTTGAGAATGACTATCTAGGCACTTATCTGTACTTCAGCCTGATATAACCAGATGTGTGAACAGCTGAAATATAAAAGGTAGAAACATGCTGCTCACTTATATTTATTTTCATAGACAGCTACCTTTGGTAACAAATGAGTCAGTTTTTATGGTGTATTGTACATAAAGGACATATAAACATATCTGTTGGTCCCATTAACTATTCAGACTATGCACTCTGGTACTGGAACAGACCACTCCAAACAAATATAAAAAAAACATAAAAACATAAAGTTATCCCGAAAAAACAGCAGTTACCAAACTAGCAGGTTTTTGTCAGTGCCCACTCCCTAGTTGTTAGTGATTGCATGTTTTTCTGTATGCCTTTTAGGTAGTAAAGTCAAGGAATTTAGACCACAAGTCCTTACTAAGATTTGTCTCTTTCTCCTCTGTAGCTACTCCTAATGAGTAATCCTACTATTTATGTATCAATTGGTCATCTATGAAGACGATTTGCATCTTCAAAGTGATCTGTATTTAAAATGCACCAAAAGGAATGCGATAATGGGCATAATTCTGAATCACATGGATCACATGTCCCTTGCTTAGATATTTCTGCCCAGGTGTTTTTAATGTCTTCCCATTCAATTACACCATGTGTTAGTCCTTAATGTGGTGTCATTAGTAAGGATGTTGCCAGATCTGCTCATTTTCACCCTCTCCCACTGAGAATGGTATGATTAGGTCAACCTGCCACACAGCACGCTCGAGTGCCCATGATTCAGTGCATGTGGCTTGCTTTTTTTGTATGTAGGCCAAATGTTTTTTTTTTTGTATGACCACAAATATGCTGCTGCTAACTGGAATCTCATTAAATGGCAACCCTATGAGTGTGTTACTCCGCAGCTTTGTGAAGCAGCAAGAAATGCAAATAATCGGCGTGTTGCCGAGAGATTGAGGCAAACTGTAATGCCCAGATCCATTTTCACAGGCTCATTTTCCGTGACTTCTGTGACTTGTTTTTGCTTAAAAGCTTAAAACCCAAAAGCCAAGTGGCACAATGTCACCCGGAAGGGTAGTTCTCTTCCCAGCTCAGAGAACACCTGAGAGCGACACACACACACACACACACACACACACACACACACACACACACACACACACACACACACACACACACACACACACACACACACACACACACACACACACACACACGCAGGAGTGGGTGACAGATGCTGCAGTGTGAGCACACTTAATGGAAGAGTTCCCCCTCCACCCTCCTCATGACTCCCCATCCTCCCCTTAGCCAGCAATCTTCCAAATGGAATCTATTTTCTATGCCCGATTTGCCAAATGTTGCATCTCGGCAGGCTTGACAAGGAGATTGTGAACTTGACGTGGGTGTCAAATGACGGGCCTTCTCATGCACTTGTCCTGAGGGGAGAAGATTCTGTTTCCCTCAACTTCTTTAATTAAAGCCAGCCTGGGAGAAGGCCTATGTTATTGTGTTTCTTTCTGGGACTTTATTGCTGTGCTTGTGAGAGGTCTTAAGGTTCTGATTCCCAGTTAATAGGCGTTCACATCATGCTGATTGATGACTGATGTCCAGTAGAAAGCCTCCTGCTGTTCACGCACTGTATTGTCTGTTTGACCAGTAGAGGACCATCCTCTAGGACCATAAATATTTAGTCACCCATGAGATGGTTGAAACTGTTGGCCTTTGTAGTACCTGCTTATTTACTGTATGCTGTCTTTATTTGTCATTATGATAGCGTATTTCTTCTTGTCCCCATCCCTCTCCCCCCCCCCCCCCTCTCTCTCTCTCTGTCTTGGCGTTAGTGGTTAGTAGGAGTACACACTCAGTGCTTCTCTTGTCAAAAGGGATTTGTCTGAGACCTCGGTAGGCATCCATGCTGGCTGACTCCGGGTACATCTTCTGCCTACCTAGTGCCAGACCCCCTCACTGAGTGTCCAAGCCCAGCTTGGCATAGTCCCGCAGGGTGGCATGTCCGTGGTGCCATGTGTGGGTAGTACATGTGTCCATATGGTATGGTAGCACCCCACTTACTGGGGAAACTCTTGTGTGGGTGTTCTTTATTCTTTTTCTTTTTCACAATGACCGCTAAAGCTGCAAAGCAAAGTGTACCCGCAGAGGTAGTAATTTGATGTGTGTGTGCGTTTGTGCGTACGTGCGTGTGTGCGTGTGTGTGTGTGTGTATGTGCGTGTGCGTGTGCGTGAAGAAGAAAGATCTGCCAAGAGCAGTAGTGAAAGTGCAGTACAGAGGTAAACATCTTTTTTCCCCTCCCCTCTCCTGTGCAGGAGTGCTTCCATGTCGTAATAACGGTATAATGAGTTGTTGTAAATGCTCTCCGAGTCTTGGCTAACTACGAGCGTCCGTCCCCAGGCTGGCATTTAAGGTTGCGTGCAGATGAATCACGCGCCGCCGTGTGTCTGTGTGCTTTCCTATTATTGTCAGATAAATGGGCTCCGTGGCTTTATGCCTCCGATGTTGCACAGATGAAAATGTTTTGATTCCATCACTAGGGTTTTCTCCATAGTCTACTTGCAAAGTGTTTGTCACAATTTGTATTTTTTATTTTGCCATTTGGAGCAAAGGCAGATGTGATGCACTGTTCTAATTGTATAGAAGCTAGAGTTGTGTATGCATAAATTCACCTGGTTTGAAAATGCACTCTCTTTCTGTCACCTGTCTTTCTTTTAGACAAAGAGAAGAAATTCAATTTATTTTGAGTGCTTAGAATGTTGATTCACGCTGCGTTGCCGACCTTTCAAATGTGCCTGGAGATTATTCCTGGAGAATTTGTTTTATATCCTTTGTTATGAAATATGTGTCTGCTTGGCGTAATCAAAGAAAAAGACATCACTTGAATGGGTCAGACAGGCCATAGTATTTTTAAGCTGGTTGGTCAAGGCCATTGTCTCGTCTGATTACGGTTTTTATTTGTCCTGACAAAGGGGTATGTCTGAAGTAGCAAATCAAGACCTTGACTCATCCCAACGTGTTTATTTTAAAAATATGCCTCCCCTTGTAGATAAAGAAATAATTCATTTGCAATTACGGAGGGGAGAAGTGATCGCTTCTACGCTATGATCTGTTTCCAGAAATATCTGCGCTAATGAGGATGCCCAAATTGGATTAAGTTGGCTTTAATGCACTGGGAGTTTGTCATTTGATTCCACAGACGAGGAAAGCGCAACCTGTGTGTGTGTGTGTGTGTGTGTGTGTGTGTGTGTGTGTGTGTGTGTGTGTGTGTGTGTGTGTGTGTGTGTGTGTGTGTGTGTGTGTGTGTGTGTGTGTGTGTGTGTGTGTGTGTGTGTGTGTTCTGAGGATGCCATGGCCTAATTTGCAGACGCTCACGCTCCCACAACCACCCCAACCCCCAATCAATCCTTGATAAATGGTCTCAGCGAATTTATTCCCCACACCTGTGGGGTACAAATGCAACTCCCCCACCTCCACCCCTCCACCCCAAGATGAAAATGAAACGTACGGCTCAAATGGAAATTAAACGCTCCTCTCGCCATCAAGCCTGGTGTGAAATGGAAGATCTGGAGCGGAAGCCTCCACCAACACCGCCACCAACGCCACTACCACCACCACCACCTTGGCCGACCCCAACCACAGCCTCAGCCGCTCAGCCAAGCGCAGTTCCCCAACAAACCATACCCGCACCACGGCAAAAAAAAAAAAAAAGTCGAAATAAAAAAAAAAAACGAAGAGGGAATAATATTGAAAGTTGAGTGAGTTGGAAGAAGCGTGAAATCCCATTCGGGCTCCAGGTCAGCGCCGGTGAGACCCAGTTATGTATTCGGCCGGGGTGTTATTAAATATCTCAGAGTGAACGAGCGAGCCCCCCTACCGTTCCCTGCCACCGCCACCGCCGCAGTGGCCACATGGGGAATATTGATCGTGGGGCCCCTGACAGGAAGAGAAATTCGACAGACAAGCTTTTGCATTAGAGAGTAGATTGGAGCTGACCGTGAGCACCTGCTACCTGTCTGCAGGATGTGTGTCTGTGTGTGTGTGTGTGTGTGTGTGTGTGTGTGTGTGTGTGTGTGTGTGTGTGTGTGTGTGTGTGTGTGTGTGTGTGTGTGTGTGTGTGTGTGTGTGTGTGTGTGAGAGAGAGGGAAAGAGAGAGAGAGTTGTATTTATATGTGAGGAGTTTGACTGTGAGTGAGTTGGCTGGACTGTGTGGAAGTGTGTATGTGCCTTACTGTGCTTATGACAGGGTGCGTAAGAGAATGTCTGCTATTTGTCTGTGTGTGTTTGAGTGGCTTTATGTGTGTGTGTGTGTGTGTGTGTGTGTGTGGTGGGACAGGCAGCCCTCCTTGTCCGTTCTCGACTCGGCAGATCTGCAGGTCGATGGCGGAAGAGCAGCTCTTTAATGCAGCCGTATGTGTTTGATCTGTCCCCAGGGGCGTCCACATTCATCCGTATTCATCCATCCCTCCATCCCTGCCCTCTTTCATCTACCCCCTTTGATCAGGTGCTGAGATTGACAGCTGTGCTCTGAATTATATGGCAGAACCCGGAGTCTCCATCTACTACTAGAAAAGCTCAACTACCACACTATCAGGGTCCAACTTCAACTGCTTCCACACTGAAGTTGTGTTACTTCCACACTGCAGTTGTGTTACTTCCACACTGCAGTTGTGTTACTTCCACACTGCAGTTGTGTTACTTCCACACTGCAGTTGTCTTACTCCAGAGTGGAGCTCCTTGTCAACCACTTGGCCTGTCAGGCCCTCTGTCTTTGTCTTCTTCTCCTCCTCAGCCTTGAGTTAAGTGTCTGTTGTGTCTGCTTTATCTGACTGGGATAAAGACACATGGAAAGGAGTGAGGGTGAGAGAGACGTTTATCCGGAGACTTAAGTGGCAGAGTTGCTACAGTACCACCCTCACCGACACACAAGGGCTAGTTAATATGGCCAAGACCTTCCTGCGTCCCCGGTGGACGGCATCGGTGGCGGCGCAATGCCGAAGACAGTCGTCTGGCTCGCAAGCAAGGTCCTCCGCAGCTCATTTAAGCTGCGCAGCTCAGTGCCTCGCTTTTTAGCCCCAAGCATAGATGAGTCAAACTCTAGGGAGCTGTGTGTGTGTGTGTGTGTGTGGCATCTCTCTCTCCCCCATCCTTCTTGTTCTTTTCCACTTCTGTCTTCCTCCTCCTCTACCTCCACCCCACCACCTCTTTGTCCTTCTCCTCCTCTTCCTCCTCCTCCTCCTCCCTGTTTTGCGTTCTCAATCTCTGTGACGCGGCATCCGACTCCCTGGCGTCGGTCTGGTACACAGTGGTGCTCAAACAGTGCAGGAATCCATTTAGGGGCCCTCTAATGGTGTGTGGAGAGTGCTGGGGAGCTGTGGCACAGCACAGACCTGGGATGTCCGATCGTCACTCACTGTTGAAGAGATGCTTTATCATGTGATCCTTCCATTGAATTCACACATTGAGAGAGTGTGTGTCTGTCTGTGTGTGTGTGTGTGTGTGTCTCTGAGCATTTATACTCAAGGGTGCATACAGATGTGTGTGTGTGAGAGACACACCGGGATCCTGAGGAGTTGTTGGGGTTTTTGTTGCCTTACCAATGAGCAGGGTGTTTTTGGTTTGGTCGGCAAGGACACAGGTTTGACACTCAGAGAACTCGGGTCAGGGAGGTCACTACATTCCAACCTGCTTTCAGACTACATGGACTTGAGTTTGTGTGTGTGTGTATGTTGTAGCAGCATTTCGGCCTTGACTAATTGGTTCTAATCAAGTGATGCGGTCCATTCCGTGTCCCTGCAGGTGTACATCAGGATCCTGGACAACGAGTGGAACGTCTACCGGCGCTACACTGAGTTCCGTGAGCTGCACAACTATCTCCGAACACAGTTTCCCCAGGTGGACACCTTCAACTTCCCTCCAAAGAAAGCCATAGGAAACAAGGTCAGTCTTTGAGGGGGGAAAAGAATGTTTTCTGTATTTTCAGTATTTCTGTAGTTTTTTGTATTATTATTATTTTTGGGAACTGGCTTATTTGACAGTGCGATGCCGTGTTCTTCACTGCACGCGCTCAGTCCTTGTGGCTCTCAGGGCTGTTTTACCTGTGTGGATCTCTGAACGGGTTTGTCTATTCAGCAGTGCTTCGCCTCAGTGCGTTTTTTCCAGTGGGGAAATGTATTCGGAATAAATAAATAAAAATCAGTCCGGTGTGCTAGAAGGCAGAGACAGGGTCTTGGCCAGTTACCTCAGAGGAGAAAGAGACTTTTTTTTTACCTGATACCTTGCTCTCTCTCTCTTTTTTTCTTTCTCTTTCTCTCTCTCTCTCTCTCTCTCCCTCCGATCACTCTCTTTTTCACACACAGACAGGCGCACACACACACACACACACACTCATGCGCACACACCATACACACTTTCCCGTTTACACATTGAATAGAAAAGCTGCCTTTTCTCCTGTCTAGGCTGTTTCTTGAGCTTTTGGCTGTTCGAAAAACCCAAAAGATGACTGGAGCCTTGTGGATGGTAAAGCAAAAAAAAAAAAAAAAAAAAAACAGCAGCAGCAAAAAAAGTCCACCTGTGAAATGGGATTTCTTGATGTAAAGGGAAGTGTTTGAGGAGGTTGCTCAGCGGCAGGGGCAGGAGTGTGGGAAAAGCCGCCGCTGGTTTGGCAGAACGGCACCCCAGGTCGCTCCTCCAGCCTCCTGAGCACTGCCAGGCAAACCCCAAGTGGGAGCGGGCTACTAAACTTTCTTCACTCAAACTACACACACACACACACACACACACACACACACACACGCAACCTGCTGCCACATCAACTTGGGCAAAGCAGGAGCGCATCTCACCCGCCGCTGCCTCCCCAGCGTGCCAGACACCAGCCGCACCTGTTCCAGAAAAACACAATCTCAAATCCGAGCCATTCCGCGCCGCGGGGGAGTCGGTCTCTGCCCTCCCTCCCTCCCTCCCTCCCTCCATCCAGCAGGCCTTCTGTCCCTGCCCGAGCTGCTTTGGAGAGAGCGGTCGAAGCCAAAGAGTTGTGGGGTGAGGAAGTTTCTCCCAGCCCGCTGGACACGCACTGGCCCGCCTACCTGTGCCCCGTCTGCTGTGCTTTCATGTGTTTCTTCCCCTCTCCTTTGGGCTGTTATTCATCCTCCCATCACAACTCTGTGACTCAGACTCAAGGGCTCCTCTGTGAGTGAGTAGGCAGTTTTGTTGATGTTTTGTCTCTCTCTCTCTCTCTCTCTCTCTCTCTCTCTCTCTCTCTCTCTCTCTCTCTCTCTGAGGGTAATCTGCCCCAACAGGTCACTCAGTGGCACAGGAAAGCAACCGGTTCTGTCCTGATCCATCTAATGAGGAGAACCAACCTGCCCTCTCCATCTCTCTCTCTCTCTACCATTCACGCCCTGTTCTGAGCTTGTCCTCTTTTCTGTACCCTCCTTCCTCCTTTTTTTTGGTATTGTCCACCCCTACACCTCCACTCCCTCTGCTTCCCCTCCCATCCCCCCCATCTTTTCTCCCTCTCCTCTATTGGGCAATATAATTGGCCCTTGGCACAGCTACCTTGGCGCGGTGCTTCGCTCGTTCGCTCTCTCTTTTTCTCTCTCTCTCTTTCTCTTTCTCTCGCTCGTTCGCTGCGCTGAGAGGGTGCCAGGGGGTGCCAGGCTGCGCTGGTGGCACCGCTGGCTGGCTGGCGGTCGGTCGGAGCGGAGCGAAGCCCTTCAAAGGCAGGCGCCGCCGAGCGTGAAAGACAAAGCTGATTCACCGCTGCCCAGACGGACCCGGGCGAGCGCGCCCAGGCGCAGATGCTGCCTTCAAGGACGGGCAATCAAAAGGAACCCATCAGACGACGCTCTGCCTCAAAGGTGGCCTCGCCAACCCCCCCCCCCCCCCCCACCCACATACACACACACACACACACACACACATATACACACACACACACACTGCCCAGTGGAGCGGGTGAAAGGGCAGCTCTGTGAATCACCCCTGCTCAGATTGAACTCCTCCTTCGCCGCCCGCAACCATTGTCGCTTCCCACTCTCTCCCATTTTGTGTGACGTGTGAAGCCCTCTGGTAATCACCGACTGGATTGGACGGCCCACCGAGCGCTTGTGCCGCGTGGGATTTCAATCTCTACCCTAACGCCAGTAATCAGTCACGCTCAAGACCTGGCAATCATGTGTCCCACTACCCTCCCCTGCTCACTAGTTGCAAAATTCTCTTTTTTCACTTTCGACAGGTCACCCCGTTTGACACGAATCCAGGAAAAGTGAAGCTCGGCTTTTCTCGTCTGCCGCCAGCGATGTACGTGACCTCCTTACGACATCTCTTTTCTGGACACACCCTTGGAAGTTTCCTCAATGTGACCGCTTGGCGCCCAGCGGGATAACTTAATGTTTCGCATTAACGCGGGGGACACCTGATTTATTTCATAATATAATTTCATTTCATTATTTTTTTTTTGCTTTTCACAAAAGGGTGGCTGTCGGCCCGCGTGGGCGCACACGCGCAAAGGGCTGCGCTTCCGAAGGAAGACGTTAAGTGCCGAAGTTAGGCAGCAACTTTGACATGCAAATGCAAGTAGAGCATGGAAGCCCTCAGGGTGCCTCTGAAACAAGAGAGAGAGAGAGAGAGAGAGAGAGAGAGAGAGAGAGATAGAGGAGAGCGGGACTTTCAAGTACAGGGGGAAGAGCGTGCGTGAGATACGGGGGGAGAGATAATGAAAGGTGCTGCGAGGGAGACACGCGCTGCTGGGAAACGGAGGCAGGAGTGCGGGAGTTCAGGGCTCTCTAAAGTCAAACGTTCCACACAGCGGCGCCCCTTTTGATGGCGCCGGGGTTTAAGTGTTTTGCGAATAATCAGCGGGGTCCTGGGAGATTAGCTGTCATGTCGCCCTTCATCTTGTCATTGTCTTCTGTGATTGGTTACACTTTAGTCACCCCCCCCAGATACATTTCACAACACTCACACAAACTCAGAAGGTTCTGGATAGACATATCTTAGTTTTGTTTCCCCTCCGGTGAACACACACACACACACACACACACACACACACACACACACACACACACACACACACACACACACACACACACACACACACACACACACACACACACACACACACACACACACACACACACACACACACACACACACACACACACACACGCGCGCGCAAACAATGGACAGGGACATCAGTAGATTTGACCATGAAACTGTAGCACATTTTTGCCACACTAGTTATCCGAACAGAAACAGTCTGCTCTCTCTGCCAAAGTTTCAAGCTTTTCAAGGTTTTTCTGACGCACCGGTAAGTCTAGACTTGCAGGCCTGGGAGAGGCTCTCCCCAGTGGTTCTGTGTGTATTTAACAATATCTTGGCTATACATTAGGTACTTTAGCTAGTACAAAGACATGCTTTTGGATGTGTGAGTGTGTGTGTGAAGTTAATGTAGTCTATTGACCCTGGACAATGTGTGTATGTGTACAATCAGTGCTACATGGCAAGCTTTGAGAAGATTGATGGTGGATGTGATGGGGTGGTAGAGAAAGAGGGTGAGAGAGAGAGAGAGAGAGAACGGGGAAAAAGAGAAAGATGAAACAGGGCAGCTGTCATGTGGGAAGCCCCATCAGACTTATCAGCATCAGCACATACACACACACACACACGCACACACATGGGTGCATGCACACACACACACACACGCACGCGCAATACAGTGCCCACAGCTCAGAGCTCAAGCCTAATTACCCTCTCAGGGCAAAACCGTCAGAATGCCTCATGGGCATCACTGCAGCATGCCTGCACTAGGCTGCCTACTACACACACACACACACACATACACACACACACTCTCTCTCTCTCTCTGTC
>NW_027468674.1:28085791-28108291 GCF_046254945.1 Alosa pseudoharengus | reverse complement strand
AAATTGTTTTTTTTTCTTCCTTCTTTTCCCTTGTGGTGGATGTGTGCATTGGCAGCTTTGCTCGTCTGGTACATTATCAAGGTGTTTGGATACGTAATCGTTTGTATGTCTTGCCTGAATTACGGCCTCAGAGAAGTCACTCTTGGGGATATTGACTTGATTGGTGAACTTTGCAATCAGGGGTTGAGAGGGAAAGGGCTTGCTACTTCAGTCAGCAGCTGTGGCAACCTCACCTGCGTCAGCCACGGGACGAGCTTATTGAGTCGTGCGTCATCGCTCTCAAGAACGATACGAGTCGACAGGCCGTGGGTTCGTGCGTGCTGCTGCCACCACCGTGCAGCTCCGAGGACGCATGAGGCTGAACTGTGCCCCTTGCTTTGCATTAAAAATGCCCCCCCAACACACACACACACACACCAATACAGACAGAGAAATAGACACAAACGCTCAGATGTCCACAGTGGCCAGTGGCCCTAACTCTACACACACACACACACACACACACACACACACACACACACACACACACACACAAACATAAACATGTACATCCTCCTTTAACTATTGTACTCTTGTCCACCCATGAGGATATGAAGTGCATGTACACGATGTACATGCTGCCCCTGAACACAGTGTGCACATGTGTTGTACAGTACATGCATAGCTAATGTCTCTTAGCATGAAGAACAATGGTCTGTTTATCCCCCTCGCTCCCCCATGTCAGTAGTCCGAGGCCTGGCGCAGGCGATTGTTTATGCACCGCTCGGATGTACTGCGCCGCCGTTTCCCCTCGTTCCACAATTGGGCTGTCAGAGCGCGCCATCGCTGGATGCCGTGCCAGTGTAATTACCCGCTAATGGACCCGAGGCGGCTATATCCGGCCGTGCGGCCATGCCACCTATACTGTACATACGTGCCCTACTAGAAAGCCGTGTGACGAACATGCATGTGCACGTGCTGACAAGGTAATTGCATTCATACGAAAATTCATTTTTAATGTGCAAACCCATTAGTGGTTTAATCCAAGGTGCTGGACTGGCATTTAGAGTCTTGTTGCCTCAGGATGTACAAAGCCGACATAATGCAGCGGAATTATTATGAGGGGATGAAATGGCTGAGATCTTATAGTTTCAGGGGAGCAATGCATCTCCTCAGCATGTCTTTCAAATAGAACATTCTGTATACGTAAGTGCACAGTCGTGTCCTGCTTGTCATTGCAAGGAAGAAATTGGTTTGGAAATTGGCTTTCCAGAGGCACAATCAAAGTCACTCATCTTTTCAAAGGTTTGCAACCGGTTTTTTTCGCTTCCAGCCGTTGCTTGGTGTTCTCCTCAGGGTGATCACGCTGAGGTAATGTGACGTGCAGCCAAAATGTGACATTGACTTTGACCTTAACCAGCCGGGAAAAGAAAAGCTCATCCTGTAGAACACCATAAGCCTCAAATCTACCATCTACAATGGCACGTACTGTAACTGCTGTGACCAGTCAGTTACGCTTCTAATGGAGCCCAGCACACATACACAAACACACACACACACGCAATACCCATAAACCACCTGTGTGGGCTTCGCCCTACTTTTTGCCTCTTCCACTTCCCATCACGCTTCTGCCCGGTGACCTTTCCTATCTCGGTGAGTGATTGTAACTGGCATCGCTTCCATGTGGATCCATCTGCCCTGTCCACACCAGCCCTCACCCATTTTGGGCAGGAGGCGACCTGACTACCTCTGCACCCATTAGGGTCAATGTCAGCCAGTCTACCGCATATGCATTTCTGTCTCTATCTTCTTGCGCACATACATATTGGCCTTTAGATTTTGCATATCTCATGCTTTATTTGAATGCACGGTATGAGTATATGCCATGGCATCCATGTGCATTCTATGCATATGAGTACATATACATTGTCTTGACATCATGGCTACGTACATGGCTGTACATACAGTACAGATGTCCAGCTGTGGCGTCTGGCATGACTTCTGCTTGGCTGGGCTGGGTCTGGATTCGCTGACTGCGGTGAAGGCTGCTCTGACAGCCCTGGGTAGACAGCGGGCGAGCCGAGCCGAGCGGAGTGGAGCGGAGGCAAAGCAGGTCAGGGAGGAGGGCCGTCTCTCTGTGTGC
The DNA here is from genome assembly GCF_046254945.1 of Alosa pseudoharengus. Lineage (NCBI taxonomy): Eukaryota > Metazoa > Chordata > Actinopteri > Clupeiformes > Clupeidae > Alosa > Alosa pseudoharengus. The sequence goes on along the minus strand of NW_027468674.1, from coordinate 28,106,169 downwards.
CTCGTGTTCAGTGCTTCCCCATTGCTCCTTTGGGCTTTCCTCTCCTCCTCCATCTCCTCCACCTCAAACACACACCGTCTCTCTCTCTCTCCCTCTGTTTTTCTCTCTCTCTCTCTCCCTCTCTTTCCTTCTCTCTCTCTCCCTCTCTTTCTCTGTCCCTCTCCCTTTCTCTCTCTCTCCCTGTCTCTTTTTCTCTCTCTGTCTCTCTCTCCCTCTCTTTCTCTCTTTCCCTCTCTTTCTCTCTCTCTCTCCCTCTTTCTCTCTCCCTCCTCTCTCTCTCTCCTTCTCCTTCTCTCCCTTTCTCTCTCCCTCTCTCTCATACACTTGTACACAAACTAACTCTCTTCTTCTCTGTCTCTGTTTCTTCCTCTCCCCGTGTTTGGTCATGCGGAGAGAAGGGAGGTGGGGGTGTTGAGGGGGGGGGGGGTTGTGAGCTGGCTCAGGTTGAGAGGTGTGTTCTTTGAGACGGGTGCAGCTGGCACGCTAGCGGTGGCATTGGCTCGGGCCGGTCGTCTGGCAGGGCCCCCGCACACCCGCTCGGGGAACAGGAGCCGGTCCAGAGGCGAGAGGCTGCGACTGAGCTGGAGCCCAGCAGGAAGATGTGCTGATTGTTTTCCCTCCAGTTCTTCCCCTCCACACCACACCACACACACTTACCCAAAAATACAGTACACAGACACACACACACACACAGACATCCCATTTGACACATCACATTGGCACATCTCTGTCTCCCACATCTTCTTATCTCTCTGTCTGTTTTCTAACTGCTGGAGATCACACAGCTCTGTGGTGTTAGTGTCTGCCTTTGTGTGTGTGTGCCTGTGTGTGTGTGTGCCTGTGCGTGTGTCTGTGTGTGTATGTGTGTGTGTTTGTGTTTTTTTCGTGCCGGGGGGGCAGCCTGCAGGATCTGGTGACGTCGTTTTGTTGGCACAGGGCCGCATCTTCTTACATGTCCAAACGGAGGCGCAACATGATCTCAAAACAGGTACATTACGGAACGAGCGCCGATGTGTATTTAAATTAATTACGTATGTAAATGAAGATTTGCCAGGGACTAGATGCATCTTCTCTACAGTAACAGTTTCGCGCGGGGAGAGAGAGAGAGAGAGACAGAGCGAGAGCCGCATAGTGAGACTTGTATCCGTTCTAACCCCTTTTGCAACTCCTAGTCTAGCTAATTAGCCCGCTAAACGTGGTTCAAGACACCAGCCACAGCAATTAGCCACAGAGCACAGGGGCCACTGAGCACGTGTGTGCAGGTGACAGACTTTGGCAAAGCTGCTCTTTCAAGCCCTTCACCACCCTGGCAAAATGATTCATTCCATGCAAGTTTTTAACCCCCCTCTTCCTTTAAATTCCAATTTCATGCTCGGAGACCAAACAACAAGAACCCCCAGCAGCCATCTTTTCCTCTTCAGCGCCTTCAGTCATCTCAATGGGTGGTTGTATACATACTCCTATATGGTATGGTGGGTAATGCTGCTATAATGAAACTTGAGAGATATTATTGTGGGTGCTAACCCTGTTAAGGCGTCTGATTTATGGTGTATGTCATGAGGGCTTAAGCTCCTTAGCACCAACCCCAGGATCTTCAGCTGCATTGTACGTGGGCTTGGGAGACAAACCATTAAATTAGGCCTGGCAAGCACATCCCTCACGAGGGAAACGACTGTGACAGCTGCGATCTCCCTCAAATATCCCATACCATAATCAACTTCTCTGCCTATTTTCACATACCCCCCCCCCCCCCCCACACACACACACACTCTCTCTCTCTCTCTCTCTCTCTCATACACACACACACACACACAGTGCACACTGGGATGAGATCACCTCAGGAGTTTTCCAGTGCCAAGGGATCGCATGTGGCGACAGATGCTTAAGTGGCGCGCACACACACACACACATTCGCATGCACTTAGAGACACAGGCCTCAATGATGACTGAACACACACGCACGCACACACACACACACACACACACGCACGCACGCACGCACGCACGCACAGACAGTGATTATGGTGCTGGGGAGGGAGCGTTTCCGTGCCACTGGAATGAGAGACTGTGTATTTAGAGTGACAGGAGTTGGCAGAGCACGTCGCCACTGTGAGCCAAACCAGCCAATCAGAGGCAGTTAATCAGCCATCAGGGCAGATTTACAACTGGCCTTCTTGCGCTCTCTCTCTCTCTCTTAATCTCTTTTCTCTCTCTCTCTCTCTTTCTCTCTGTCACTTCCTGTCATCCCTTTATCTCTCATGAATTGTCCCAGTCTTTCTGCTTCTCCCTCCTCTTGTGTTGCCATAAAGCCACTAGGCTCCTTTTTCTCTCCATCTCTCTGTCTCTCTACCTATAGTATTTATACACATCAATCTGTCTATTTTTACTCCGTAAATAGGGTAGCCAAACAGTGATGGAGCTCTTAGTTAAGCCCCACTATTACCTCTCTCTTGCGTACCCCCATCACTCCATCTCTCTTTCTCTCGGTCTCTCTCTGTCTGTCTATCCATCTTATCTATCAGCCAGTCTATCTCCGCTTCGTGATGAGAAACGGCACAGCCAAACACTGAGGGCACTTAGTTAAGCCAGACCACTACCTCCCTCTCTCCTCCATCACTCTCTCCCTTTCTCCTTCTCTCTCCTCCGTCACTCTATCCCTCTCTTTCTCTTTCACTCTTCTCCTTTCAGTGGGACTCAATTTGGTGATCTCTATCACCTAGTGACAGCCCCCCCCTTGCCATTGGGGATTGTGTGTGTGTGTGTGTGTGTGTGTGTGTGTGTGTGTGTGTGTGTGTGACTGCTGTGAACTCATGGTCTTGATTGACAAACCTGGTGCTGTATTGCCCTGGTACACACCAATCTCACACACAGAGTGATTTGTGTCCACACAGTACAACATCTACTACCTTGATTGCTGCATGCCGCCTTAAAAAAAGAGGGTGAAGAAAATGTCTGCTTGGCACAATAGTTTTGATGGATGTTGTCTGTGTCCAATGGGGAAAAAAAATTAAAAGTAGCGGGACTGCACTCGCAGACGATTTATTGTGTTGACTGTGCTGCACGGAGCTTCTTTTCCATTCTTTACCATTTGTCAGCCCGCTCGGAGGAAGACAGCAACTATTTTATACCCGCCATTAGATGGAGTGTATTCATCTCCCATATTAGGCCTTGAATTTTTTACCCCGTAATATTTTAGCATTTCATGTGATATGAAAGTAATAGCACCAGCCGTTTCACCCAGTGTAGAGACAGAGCTATAAATATCTGATAGCTGTTATGTTTTTATAATCAGTAATGTGGATAGTTCTGTTTGGGTGTATAAATGGTGGTGTCCTGTGTGTGTGTGTGTGTGTGTGTGTGTGTGTGTGTGTGTGTGTGTGTGTGTGTGTGTGTGTGTGTGTGTGTGTGTGTGTGTGTGTGTGTGTGTGTGTGTGTGTGTGTGTGTGTGTGTGTGTGTGTGTGTGTGTGTGTGTGTGTGTGTGTGTGTGTGTGTGTGTGTGTGTGTGTGTGTGTGTGTGTGTGTGTGTGTGTGTGTGTGTGTGTGTGTGTGTGTGTGTGTGTGTGTGTGTGGCCTCCAGGATGCCAAGTTTGTGGAGGAGCGGAGGAAGCAGCTGCAAACGTACCTGCGCATGGTGATGAACAAACTGGTGCAGACACTGCCGGAGTTCACGGCCCAGCCCACCAAGGAGGCACTGCTGAGGCTGCTGCCATTCTGCCAGTGAGTGTACACACACATGCATACAAATGTGTGCACACACACACACATGTATACAAATGTGTGCACATGCACACACACGCACACACACATGCACACACACGCACAAATGCACACACGTGCACACACATGCACACACACTCTCTCTCTCTCTCTCACACAGAAGCACACACATATGCACATACTCTCTCTCTCTCACACACACACACATGCACACACTTTCTCTCTCTTTCACACACAGACACACGTACACACATGCACACTCTCCCTCTCTCTCTCTCTCACACACATGCACACTCTCTCTCTCACACACATGCACACTCTCTCTCTCACACATGCACACACTCTCTCTCACACACACACACGCACACTCTCTCACACACATGCACACTCTCTCTCTCACTCACACACACAGACACAAACACACACACACACACACACACACACACACACGCACACTCTCCTTCACACACACACACACACACACAGGTCTACAGAGGCATACACAGGCCTACTATACACCCACCCACACAAAGATTTCCACATGCATGCACACTCACAACACAAACACACAAATGATCACATGATATACCACATACACTCACACACACGCTCACATCACACCACAAATTACATACAAATTAATGCACACACTTACACACACCCATACGTACACTGAGATCGCACCATGTAAACACACTCTCATAACGACACACACACACACTGAAACCAAATACACACACTTACTGTATATCACACCACATGGGCACATATTCTCTCACAGATGCACACACTTCCACATCACAGACTTGATAATATACACACCAGCCTTCCCATTTAGCACACCACACATACAGTAAAACAGCCGGATTTGATAACCAATTCTAGTCTATAGCAAGGCTACATTCTCAGTCGCAGCTTACCTCGAATAGAAACAGCAATCAATTATGACACATAACGACCAAAGAGCAGAACGTCTCAGAGATAACTCATTACATTTTCCGTGCAACGCACCTCAAGAGTAATATGATATGAAACACAACACAGCACTTAACAGCATATCTGAGAACATCACAAAGCACCTGAGTTATGTAATTATGGAAATCGAAAGACAGGTATTTAAAATTCATAGATTCATATTTATTCCATCTAATCCAGAGACTCTCACAGAGGATTAGCTGAGGACTCAACAAAATCAACTCAGCAGAGAAATCAGCTCCGATCTTGCAGCAGAACTGAACGTGGCTGCAACACTACCCTCCAGTACACAGCACAGCCTCCATATGGAGGAACGCGGCGACAGCAGCCATGCGACACACACGTAACCTGCGGGGCCTGTAGCGCCAACGTTAAACCAAACACGGACCTAAAACACACTCACACACCACACACACCCTGGCCAAGCAAGACGTTGCAAGACGTGCTGTGGTGTGGCTTTTGGTGTTTTGATCAGAGTCCTCTCTCCCGGTTCTGTTCTTTACCGGCAAAAAGACATGCATTAGGGAATAACACTTTAAAAGACGGAAAAGCGAACTCTCGTTCTTCACATCAAATGCGACGCAATTAAAATTGAAGTCCTTGGCGCAGCCCCGTCGGAGCTAATAGATTCCTTGTTGGCCGAGACCTGGGGGATGATTTGTACACTCAAACAGATGAGCCTGTGGTTAGCTCTCCTGTCATCTGGAAGAAGAGGGTCCAGTTGGACACAGCGCTGGTGTGCCAGTGTAATTAGGTAGGCGATTTTTACAGTGAAATATCAGGGTGTCGGTCTCTGTTCAGGAGATCAGAAAAAAGAAACAGGAGGGGTGGTCCTGCTGTGAACTAACACACACACACACACACACACACACAATCTCACACAGACACGCATGCACACACACACCTACACTCATGCACACATACACACACACTCTCTCTCACACACACATACACACACACACAGACACACATATAATCACACACGTACGCAAGTGACCTACAAACACAGCCGTGTCTTTGAGGGTGTGCTGCCATGAGCCATAGAGGACGAGCGAAGCCTCTTCATTTATTCCTCGCCTCTTCATTTCATTCATTCTTCATGGCTTCATTAAGGCTTGCGCATTCTCTTTGACTTTATTTTTACCTGGGTGTCCATTTGAACTGACAGCCTTACATTTTTATAAAGTAACCTACGTCTGTAGGCACATGTTCTTTTGAAAGAGTGAGCAGTAATAACATTGGGCATTTTTTTTTTCTCCGCGCAATCTATTGCTTCACTGGCACTGCGTACGTAACGTCTCTCTTGCTCTTTCTCTCCCCCCCTTTCTTTCTCACCCTCTCTGCCTCCTTTTCAAGCCTTGCCAAAGTCTTTCAGGCGGGATGCGAATGTCTTTTCTCTGGGTTATGTAACATGTCTGTGTGTTAGCCCACGACGGCTACTAAAGAATGTGTGTAGACATCAGGGGTCAGGTCCATCACTGTATGAACAGCAAGAGAGAGTGTGTATGTGTGTGTATCTGGTGTGTGGGTGTTTGTGGGTGCACATGTGTGTGATTGCTTTATTGTTTTGTGTGTGTGTGTTTGGGCCGGGGTTGGGAAGGGACAAAGAAAGAAAAGGGAGATGAATAACTGGATCGTTACCTGCAGCTGTTTGGCCCCCCTGCGGCACTGACGTGATTGAAGGCCTCGGAGCAGTGAACCTTTCAGACTGCTGTAGATGACAGAATGACCAGATCTCTCCCCATCTCTCCCTCCCTCCCTCTCTCCCTCCCTCCTGTTTCTTTGAGCCTTCCATTTTTGTCTCCACTTCCAATCTTCTCTCTCTCTCTCTCTCTTTCTATCTCTCTACCCCCCTCCTTTATCTGATGGCAGTCAGACCTGCCAAATGCGCTATTCCTCTAAGCAAACTTGCATCTGTTCCTCACTGATGACTAAGGCAGGATTCGGATCGTGATTCTGCAGGGCTGATAAAGGCCGATAAAAATCATGTCCTCCACCTCACAGAGTCGACGCCCCCCATACCCCACATCCCTTCGATAGGCTGTTGTAACCTTGTCGTGTTGTTTCCGATGGCAATAATGAAGGCTCCCGTCGATCGTGCCACCAGCTAATCTTGCCTAATTGTGCCTGCAGATGTGATCGATAGCCACGACCGGTCAATAAATATGTGTAATGGCGGCGAGATGCAGGCGTTTAGTCATCATCCTCGGGACAGCGGTTATGTCTCGTTCCACTGATGACTCCAGCTCATGTTAGTGGAATTACGTAAAGCTAATTACCTGAGTTACTCCTCTGGCCTGTTGAGAAGCTACACACACATTCTGTACAGCTGCGATCGATAGTGATTCCATCCAGACGTGACATGGTGTTAATAGTGCTCACCAGAGCCTGGAGTGACTCAAGGGCACTCAAGGGCACCTCCTGGCTTTCTCTTGTTGTAGGCCAGTGCGTTTCATTTTCTTTTGAGTATTTCTATGTAATGTGCTTCAGCTTGTAAGGCCTGGCATTCCCCTTGTGGTTACAGGTTCCCCTCCTTTTCAGTGTGAATAGAGCACACCTAAGTTTGAGGGTCAGGCTTGGGAAGAGCCTCCAGCCAGATTGAGTGGAACAGGGATTGCGTCCATCTGATGGCAGGTCACAAACAGGGTCGTTCATTCTCCAGACATCTTCTGCTTTATGAATAATGCATTTTTGATTTCTGTTGGATGTTGGATAGACCGAAACAAATCTGTTCAAATCATTAAATCAGGTTCAGTGTTCAGCTGCCAATGCTGCTGCTGCTGTTGATTTGATTGGGAAAGGGTGGCAAAGACACCACACTGTATACTGAATGGATGACAATTTTTTACACTTTAATTAACACTGGTGTACTCAATGCACCTAGTGAGTTGAGTTTAGTATGATATGGAACTAGATGCACAGTGCTGAGAACTTGGGAACTCACAAACACGGTAATTTGGATATGCATTATTGATTTTGTCATGTCTAATGGTGACTGTGGAGATTGATTCTGATACTCCCACCTCTCCGAGTACCATATGCCACCGTTTACTTTACCGCGCTCAGGAAATACGCCATTTTACATTATTGCCTCATTTTTCTTTACACACCACAAAGAAAACCGCCTTCAGGGCCCGTTGTGTATTAGATCCTCTGAAGTGCCGAGATCACTCATCGTTTTACTCGTTCTCTTCCATTCCGGGCTCTTCCCTCATTTCTAAATAGCTTCTGTGCACAAATCTCCCCCCATTATATTATCTGGGAGTCCCCCCCCTCTAGCCTCAGGAGCCTCAGGCTTTCAGAGGTTGCTAGCTTTGTTGTGCTGCTTGTGATCAGGCCTCTGGTATGTTTTGTTAAAGCTGCGGTGCAGTTTGATCTGAATACCGTAATCACTATTTAAGGTCGCCATGGCTTCGCGCTCACGTGTTAAGTGGGCTGTGATTGCTCAGTGAGCTATAAACACATACTGTTAAATTGTATGTCTCTCAATAAGTTGGAACAGCAGGGGTTCTGGCTTCTGTCAGATCAGTAATAGAAGACACTTGCATAGTTAATGACACAGTCGCACTTACACTCTGTCTGTCGTGGTACATGCAGATGAGTTTAGACAGAATTTAATAGAGTGAGGAAACTTTTTTTTTGTAATTCCCAAATGAATTGGAATGAAGTGGAATCAAAGCTAGTTGGATGTGTTCGCCATACAAAGTGGTGTAGCAGTGGCAGCCTCCCTGTGTGCGTGTGTGTGTGTGTCTGTGTGTGTAAATGAGTGTGGGTGATCTAATGCAGTGGAGCTCAGCTGTTTGCTCTGGCGCTGTGACCCCCAATCTCTCGCCCCGGCGATCCCCGCAGCAGCGTAAACCCCTGGGGCCACAGGCTTCTGTGCCTGACACCAACACATTGGCTCCACACACACACACACACACACACACACACACACACACACACACACTCACAGATGCACACACTCCACTTCACCCTATCTCTCACACTCACTGCAACTCCAGTCCCATTCATCACATGCGAGCTCTTCATCAGGAACTCTAGAGGGCATACATTAATATGACGAAGACAACCATTTTAACACCATCCAGCCCCTCAGACTGGGAGACAAGCTCTTGCAGATGGGTGTGGACGCTCACCTGGTAACCTGGATTACAGATTACCTGACCGAGCGACCACAGTTCGTCAGACTGAAGAACTGTCTCTCTGACACTGTGATCTGCAGCACCGGAGCGCCACAGGGAACTGTGCTCTCTCGAGTCCTGTTCACCCTGTACACATCTGACTTCTGCTACAACACCGAGTCATGCCACATGCAGATGTTTTCTGATGATACTGCAATTGTGGGGTGTATCAGGAACGGGCAGGAGGAGGAGTACAGGGGCCTGGTGGAGGACTTTGTGCAATGGTGCAAACTCAATCATCTTCAACTTAACACTTCAAAGACCAAGGAGATGGTGGTGGATTTCTGCAGGTCTAAGCCCACTCTGCTACCAGTCTCCATTGATGGGGTCAATGTGGAGGTGGTTAGCACCTACAAGTATCTGGGTCTCCACCTGGACAATAAACTGGACTGGTCAGCCAACACTGATGCACTCTACAAGAAAGGGCAGAGCAGGCTGTACTTCCTGAGGAAGCTGCGGTCCTTCAATGTGTGCAGTAAGCTCCTCAGGATGTTCTACCAGTCTGTTGTTGCCAGCGTCCTCTTCTATGCAGTAGTATGTTGGGGAGGAAGCACAAGGAAGAAGGATGCGGGGCGAATTGACAGGCTGGTAAGGAAAGCTGGCTCTGTAGTGGGAGCTGAACTGGAGTGCATCACTTCACTATCTGACAAAAGGACCCTGAACAAACTGATCAACATCTTGGACAATGAGTGTCACCCACTCCACAGCACTATTGTTAAGCAGAAGAGCCTGATCAGCTGGAGACTTCGCTCACTGCCTTGCACAACTGACAGACTGAGAAAGACTGAGTACCATGTTTGGTACTGTCTGTCCACTAGCCACTTGTACCACTTTATGCCTCACTGTTTGCATGCTATATTAGCACATTAGCACATATGCATAACCCCCCCCCCCCCTCCATGCCACAGCCGAACTGTGGCCACACTTATACATTTCTTAAATAGTTAAATTTATAGATATATAGACTTTACTTTACTTTATTTCTGCATTGCACTATCACCATGACCACTATCACCATTGCACTACCACCATGGCACTCATTCACATAGAGCACCTTAGAGCATACCATACCTTACTATGCACAGAGAATCACAGGCTCAGTCCCTGCCTCAGTCATTGCAAGCGCCTCTGATTGATTAATCACCACTATATGGATACTGTTTTTAGAATTGATTTAGATTAAGTGTTAGTTAGTATAATTTGTATTTTTGTAATTTGTATTTTAGTATATTTTTATATATTGTATTAAGTGTTAGTTAGTATAATTTGTATTTTAGTATATTTAGCATATTCTTTATCTTCTACTGTCCTTATTGCTTAGTTGTGTTTTTATATTATATACTTTAATTACTCTTTCTGCTGTTAAAGAATGTGTTTGTGTTGTATGTATTCTGCTGAGACCTTGAATTTTCCCTGGGGATCAATAAAGTATCTATCTATCTATCTAAGTAAGCAACAGAAACACAAGAACAACACACAAAAACGTTATGGAGTATTAGAATCTGTTAACCTCAGGGGCAAATGTACGTATTCAAGTGCTCTATGTGCATATGCATGTGTGTGTCTGCATTCACACACACACACACACACACACACACACACACACACACACACACACACACACACACACACACACACACACACACACACACACAGGAGTTGTCATATTTATGTGAAAGAGGACACACTTTTCATTAGAAAGTCCTACATTTACATAAGCCACTTGATATGTGTATTTGAGAAGACGTCAGGTTAAAAAGTAAAGTACAGATTGTGTGTGTCTGTGAGTATGTATGCGTGTGTGCGTGTGATTTTGTGGGCATCTCATAATCTCATTTACCTCTCGTTGCAGGGATACCCCGAAGTCGACCGACAGCGGGTCCAAGACGGCTCGCTCCAAAGCCTCGTCACGCTTCCCTCGACTTGGACGCAACCAGAACCGGGAGTCCCGCAACCCGGAGCCCCAGAGCGGTGACCTCTAAACCCCTCTGCCACAGGAGGACAACTCTGGGTCTGACTGCCGCTGAACTCTCACCTTTGACCTCTGGTTCACAAACTTATAAGACTTGGAATATACATGGAACCTTCTCAGATGGTTCTGAACTGGCAGTGTTTGCCTCCTTTTCTATCTTGGATGTATACAAACTTACACACGCACACGATGCTCACAAACACACACACACACACACACTCATAACACAGACACACACATTTAAAGGCGTATTGTACATTCTATCACAAGTGGATACTAGCTGGGTCTAGAACTGCCATCAAAAATGGAGGTTTTACTTCTTTTTTAAGTTTTGTGGTGGAAACTTATCAGTTATGGTGCCTAGTCATTTTTTACAGCCAATGTTTAGCTCTCTTTGTTGAGAAAGGGGAAGGGGCAGAGCAGTATCCATTTTACTGTACCAGACTAACCTTATCTTATCTCAATCATGACCGCGGCTTACGCCCCATTCCCCATTCTCAATGACCAAGGCCGAGGACATTCATCTTTTTTAAAACATGTTATCCAACCACACGGCATGTTCAGCATAGTAAACCAAGAATCATTACTCAGTCGTGTCTACAGACCATGTCCGAGGGGAGATGAAAACCCACATACTGCACAAACTGCCTGCGCTCTATACAGATCATTATGATTGTTTAAATATATGTAAACGAAAACAATATATTGGACAGACAGGACCTAGTTCATTGTATGTGAATGTCAGCCATTGGAAAACACTTGAACATACTGGAAAAAAAGTGCAGTTTGTGTGCATTGCCACTGAGTTGTCAAACAAAAAAAAGACATTTTTTGAGGCAAGTGGTTCATTACTAGAGGATGGTGGATATGGAGACTGGGGTCCTTGGAGCCAGTTGCTGTGTGAATGAGAGTGCTGTTATCAGATCATGCTTCTATTCACATGGTAAAGGCTACAAGGAGCCGCTGGAGGCTAAGTGGAGCTGAGGCTGGGCATTGCGGTGAGCTCTGTAGGGGCTCTCATACACCATCAATAGAGGAAGCTGCTTGAAACATCACTCCACTGGCCCGACTCCATCTCAGCCTCAGTTTCAAGCACAACATCCGTATCTGAAGGGAACTCGACCAAAGCCCATTTCCAATCGCTCTCTCTCTCTCTTTATGACAAGTGGCACCACTTTACTGTTGCTCTCTACATAACCTTGTTATGAGAAATAAAGGGACAGTCATATGCCATGCTTTAGAGACATCAGCCAGTCTCTTACAGGCCTGTTCCATGGGTTTTGGGAGGTGGGGGGGGGGGGGTCTGATTGACTGTCTCTCATTACTCAGCATCCCTCTCTCTCCCTGACTCCCTCTCTCTATCTCTTTATATCTATCTCTCTCTCTTTTTCTCTCTATGTCTTTCTCACCCTCTTATTACCTCCTAAATCAGTGTCACCACTCATATTCTACCACTATAAATGCCAGACAGGGGAGAGAGCCAGAAACACTTACCTTATGTCTGGTCTCAGGCACTAGAGGTCCAGCTCTAATGGCTCAACAACAACTTGTCCCCTCTACTGCTCATAATCTGTCCTGTTGTATGTTGACACTGGTGCTCAGGTAAGATGGGAGAGAACGCAAGGACACCATCTTGGGATTCTTCAGACTGAAACTGAGGCTGTGAGCGAGCACTCCCCAGCTAGCCAGCCTGCGCAATCGCACGTGACAGCTGTCCTTGCCTTGGCATGACAGCCTGCCTTAATAGAACAGATGAATAAAGATAGGCAATTGAAAACCTCCAGTGTTGAGTTCAGTACATTTGTGATGCATTCTCCGACAGCCATGACCTTGAACTGCGCTGGAAGGGGGGAGGATTTTATTACAGTAAATATGCAGCAATTTTCAACTCTGCATAATGAAGAAGCAACAGAGACTTGTTACAGTAGCCTGTAACCTACCTACTGTATCTCTACTCTGCTCAAGGTGAGGGGAGTCATTACAAGAGCTTTGTTGTGTCACATTAGTCAAGTTGTCCATCAGAATATGGGATTACATTTACACTCCTTATTTGTATACAGATTTTAAGAGAACAAAAGCACTGCAATGGAAACTATTACCTTATAAATGTTTCAGATAATATGATATCTTTTAACATTTAATATTTAGCATTTTGCCTAATTTATATATTTTTTTCTTTTAATTGGATTAAACACATTTTTGTCACCTAGATAAACTATTTTGGTATTTTAGCAGGACTCTTTGTTTACCTTTCACCTCCCCAGCCAAATGCCTAAACATGTAAACTCTGGTTCTTAAAAAATAATCCTCCCTGTGTGGTTGACAAATCACATTGTTAATCCATGTAGCCCGTGGCACATTACCGTTTGTAATCGTGAGAGCTCCATCAAAATACTGCTTATTCGCTCGCTGGCAAACGGCCAAAGCAAGCCTGGGTGGAATGACTTCATTGGCCACCTCCAGGTCTACACACACCGGAATATGGCAAGCTTCCACTCAGAATAGGATGAACGATCTTGTCAGTGTTTCGCTGGAGGTTTGGTCACAGTTGAGTGAGCCCGGGACAAACACGCGCTCAGCAATTTCTCTCACACCACTCCCGCAAGTAAGTCTACTAGGTTCACCGAGACAATCTGTCAACGCCATATTTAACATGGCGTTGAATTTCCATTTTACCTGTCACTGAGACCTCAGAAAGTTGTCTCATTATTAACTAATAGCTTAGCTGTTTTCGGGTCTCAAAACACTTGCCATGGATGTCAACAGACGGCAGATTCCTGTTCATTATCGCCATGTATTTTCGTTCGTTTTCGTGTTTAGTTTTGTAAAGCCACATGCGATGACCTTGGTTAAGGCAAGGGTATAGTAGGCCTATAGCCCAAGTAGGCAAGTGTAGTCTACAACACACACAGCATCAAAATGTCTTATAGGCTATTGCATAAAGGCTAGCAACAGGTTGATTATACATTTATATTTCTTACATATCAAGCTTTAAATTAACAGTGATGAGATGTGTGCAAGTGAACACTGCTTAAGCCAGTGACCTAGGCTGGCTGTTAAAGGTGAGAAAGGATTGCCAACAAGAGTTTGGTTCCAGAACACTATACCTCCATTTTTAAAAACATTAAAGGTTAAAAAGTCATGTTATTTAATTTCAGGTAATATCAATGAAATTACAGTTGTGTTGTTTTCATTGAGTAAAGATAAATCAAATAATAGGATACCCAATTACAGTTCAACTGAAATTTCTTGGAAAACCAAATGGAGGATAGTGTTATGGAACCAAACTTTTCATATAGTCTAGGATTAAAAACATGACCATTCAGTCCTATAAACCCCAGTACTACAATCCCATGTTCCTGCTAGTCTAGGATTAAAAACATGACCATTCAGTCCTATAAACTCCAGAACTACAATCCCATGTTCCTGCTAGTCTAGGATTAAAAACATGACCATTCAGTCCTATAAACCCCAGTACTACAATCCCATGTTCCTGCTAGTCTAGGATTAAAAACATGACCATTCAGTTCTATAAACCCCAGTACTACAATCCCATGTTCCTGCTTGCCACAGGTGTTTTAGACACACAGCTTCTTCCATGTCTCTGAGGCCCTGTTTGCACTACGAAAGAACGCATGTATTTTCATGCGGTTTGGCCTTTCATTTACACGAAAACAAAGGTTTTATCATTGGCTGTTAATGACTGTTTATCACTTTTATCACTGTTTATTATTGTTTATTATTTCTGAAAACTCTGGCCAAAGTGGAGATTTGGGAAAATAACGGTTTCACATTAGCATGTAAACAGGGGTAAACAGCGTTTTTGCATTGTGAGGTGATGTTCCCTCGTTTGTTTGACATCTCTGATTTTAGCATCGGTGTAAACAGAATTATTTTTAAAACAAAGGAGGGGAAATATCAGTTTTTCAGAATACCCTGCTACGTATACAGTAAATGTGATCTGAACACCTGATAGATACATAAAGATGATCATAAAAGACCATGCTGACATTCCAAAACGTTATGCTGTATATGTTCTGAAAATAAAACAGCGAAAGAGGTTCACTAACAAAAGTTGGAACACTGAAAGAAAACCTAATTCAATTCCAAACTGCATGAGAGGATACAGCCGACAGGTTTGTAAATACAACTTGTGGTTTGCCTAAACAGCTGAGGAAACCTTGGCAGATTTGGGATGGTAATTTGTGGTTCCTGGGGGATCATCTGTTCCTCTTGGCTTTGTGTGTGTCAGAGATGAGGAGCTCGGAGGAGAGCAGCTACATAACCACCTGGAGCACTAGAAACAGTCTCTGTGTGCCACAGTCGTTTAATATCTCACCTGTTATCTAAACGAACATAAACATTACCATCTGCTGATTATATCATAGCCTATCAACATCAGCTTAGCCAATTTTATCTGGGAAGTGTACTGAGAAACAGAACTCTGGTATGGGGAGAGGGGAGAATGGGATTGACTCCAAATTGACCTGGAGGTAGAAAGTAGAAATTCTATAACCTAATCTTTATGGTCACACAACCTCGAAGCCAAAAGGTATGAAAACATGCTAGTAGCATAGGCGGTGGCTGCTTCCCCCCATATTTGATCTGAGCCCTGGCTCATTTTGGCACCGTGACTGTTTGGGGCCAGATTATTACCGGCATGGTCCTAATCACTCACAGCACACCGTGCCCCGCAAACACCTGTGCCACATTACTCAGTCTGGTCACAGCCTGGCACATGACATTAGTAACACCCGCCACCCACGGGCACGGTGGCAGTGAGTGCAGAGTGCTGCCACCTCGTTTATGGGGACGTCTGGTGATGTGCCCATAGTCTGCGGGGCATATGGGCTACAGCATGTCACAATTGCACCGCGGCGTTGCCAGGGTGAATCTGTACCCATGAAAATAATCAAGAGCACAGCCCTTGTCAAGAACGTGTAGCTTTGCTTTAGCTTTAACAAAGCCACCACTGCCGTTGCGACCTGCAGCATGGGGTAGAGCTGTGCGTGAACAGGCAGAGTGTAATTGGACCTTTAATCACTTCAGACGGTATCTGATGGTGGGAGCAGATAGCTCAAGAGAGTGAAAGAGAAGAGAAGAGAGAGAGGGAACGGTGGGGAAAAAGGGAGGGGAAAGAAAAAAACAGAAAAACAAAGAGGGAACGGCGCAAGCTGCTTGGCCTAGTTACCAACTCGGAGTGGAGTGGAGGCTTCCCTACAGCACTACAGTCTGGTTTAAAACGATTACCGCGCTCAAATCCTGCCAGACAGAAAGCGTCAACTTCTTGCTTTGCTGCGGCGCCCGCCGCACAAAAGATCCCTCTACCTCGTGGCTACAGCCACCATAGCCTGGTTTTCTCTGCTTGGTCATGGTGACGTGAAGCTTTGTGGTGTCTGTAGCGCGGGAGAATGAGGAGTGAAGCTGTTATGGTGGACTGGACTCTTATTGAGTCGGCACCATGCTGAGGGTCGGGCCATATTTTGTTCCGCTCCCACCGCTGCTCTCCAGCCCGGAGATAACGACGGCGGCGCGGGAGGAAGAGATGAGACCGACCTGCACCGTGGGGAGAGAAGATAGGGTTAAGCCAAAGTATCTAGACACGAAATGAGAAAAGAAAATATTATAGTAAGAAACTAATATTCCCTTGTTTCCAATCATCTGAACCATCAGCATGCCAGCTTCTTAACCGGGGCGCAGTTTCCAAATTACATAAATGATTTTGTCATATGTTGTTTCCAAACAACAGCTGGTTGATTGCAGCTTAAATGGCACCAGTAACAGACAGCTGCCTCCAACAGCAGGGCCTGATAAATGAAGGTATTTTCTTCCTCTGTAAACATTATATGATCTTTCCTTCTAACTGTCAAATGAACTTTGATTGCATTACTGAAACAAATCTACTTTGGCATAGTATAAGGTCACCGTTAGAATCAAAGGACCTGTTTGCCTGTAGCTATGCCTGCAATTTCATTTCTTTCCATGTAATGACTTTGCTGCATTCCTGTTCAAGTTTTGTCAGGGATGCGGTATCACCTAGCTTTAGCTGTTAGCTTTCACAGGCGCTTGACTGAGGTGTTTTCCCTCTCCACACTTTCAGAGGCGTCTCCATCACACCTTTGCCTCAGTCCAATTAATGCCATCACTTACTGCCATATCACTGCAGATGCCAGAGACTCTGTCTCTTTCTCCCCCCATCATTACCCTGCACCATCACCCCAGGGTCTCTGTTGTTCCCAGAGTTTCCATCTATTATAACTCAGCAGCACACAGCAGCCTTGCTCTCTGACAGTTCATTTTAAGTGCATTGGAATTCAGAATGGAGTGGCAGTTATCACTACTCTCCGTTACATCCTCAGAATGGGTTTAATTGATGACAGTGTTTTTGTAGAAGTAGAAATGTAAGGAGGTCAACATTTCAAAACATTACAGCAAAAGGAAGGAATGGTGCATGTTAAAACAACCGTGATAACTGAATGAAGAAGCATAACTGTGTATAACCACTGTGGAAGGCATCCTTTCATTTTTTCAGACTTGAAATGTCAAAGTCTGAAATGTCTCAAATCTTGATTATCAACAAAGCCAAACAAGGGACAGTGTTTTTTAAGGACTCCAATTGACATTCAAGCAACAGTGTTACAATCAGAAATAAGCAAAATCATGACATTCAGCCATTAAGTTGCAATATGCATGATCTGATTTTCAAGTTAGCTGTAGTTAGATATTTTGAAACAAAACTTATCCACTCCTCTCCTAGCCTGGCGGGCCATCCTATATCATTGAAATGTATAGTCTGGAATCGAATCATTCACCTGCTTAATCCAAGGGGCGGGCAGATAATTGTCTTTCAAACTGCCTAGGCATGCAATAGGCCAGCGCTACGACCATATCCGTATCCGGTCGGCAAAACGGCAAATACATCCTCCTTCGAAAGGAATGACTTAAGTGCATTGTGTTGCTCTACTTTCAAAGAAAAGCACAAGTCCAACTCCTCCAAAGTTGACGCCAACGCCGATTCAAACAACCGCTCTTCGTTCGCCATAGCCACCTTCCTTGTTGTTCACCGTCGCAGGACTGTCGTTATCCTGTTAAGCCCGCCTTAAGACTCTCCACGGTGTTAAGCCAATAGAAATTCCTATGGTTCGATACTAGACGTACAGGCTGAGCAAATTAATATGCCGCCGCTAGGGTGCGTCTAGATTTCTAGGCTACTCCTCTCCCCCAACCCCTGTCTCTAGTGCAACCTTCTGCCCAGATTATCACAGATGTTCTCACTTTTGACTAACATCTATCGAGCACAATTATATGTACAAACAGATCTTTAATTATGTTCTTTTGATCATTGAATTTCACAAAGGAAACCCTACAACATTCTATTCGGAAAACTCTTTGGCACTCAGCTATGGCATTGTTTACAGTTCTAAGACTCAAAGCAGACTCGATAGGAGTCTCGTGTGAGAGTGAGACAAACATCCCTTTGTTTTCCCCAGAGCGCAGTGCTGTCCAATATGACAAGCCTACCCTGGTGTGATGATCAGTGCATTTTAAAGTGTGCCTGCATTTTTCAGCACTTCAGACATCTTTTAGGTTTACTCATTAAAAAGAGAAAACTGACGAACAAGGCACAAAGCTTCTACGATAGAATATATGCAGCCGGCGCCTGTGACTTATATACAGTAGCTGTGTAGGAGCCTACTGACAGTGACGTCGCACATGAATATAATGTCCATGTAAATTGAGCTTCATACAGAGGTCACTCTGTGCTTAGGGGCTCTTTTTCACTTTGCTGGCTTAGCCCTACCTGCCACATTGTGGCGTCGCTAATGAGAGGATTTTCTGCCAAGCCCCGCTGCTAGACGTGCTAGAATGACGGAAAGGAACCTCCCCTCCATCTCCTGAGCGCTGCTTCCGTGCGGCCACGCAGAAAGGATGGCTCCGTCTCACTGAAGGACGGCTATTGTGTCCTTGTCAGCGGCTTGAGGGGCCCCTGCCTACCTGTGGGTGAGCATCAGACGTCTGACATTGGCCTCCCGTGAAGCCCCCCAGCCTTTGAATTACCCACTCGCTGATGAGGAGGGCACCCCACAGGGGGTGTCAGAGGAACTCGAGACCAGCAGGTGTGCCCTCTTCTCTTCTCTCTTTTCTTTTCGCCCTCCTCTTGCGTTCCCCTCCTTTCTTCTTCTCACCTCTTAACTCCATCCTCATTTTTTATTCCCCCTCGCAAACTTTCCCCCGTGCCCTCCCTCCCCTTTCCGCTACTCTTTTTGTCTTTCCTTCCTCCCTTGGTTTCCGTCTCTTTGTCATCCCTCCTCTCCTTTCCTGTCATACACTCTCCTGTCCTCCTCCTCTCTCTCTCTCTCTCTCTCTCTCTCTTCTCCCGCTGTCAAGTAGGGAAAAAAAAAAGATCGCACTCCCCTGTCGAGCAGGGTGCTGTTGAAGAGGCGGCCTTAGCCAGCGGTGCTGAGGCACATCAGCGTGTGAGATTGAGCCAGAGCCAACCGAGGGCTAATGGTGAGAGCTGAGGCGGGCGGCGTGGAGCCGCGGTAGAGTTACAGTAGAGCCTTGCCGGCGTTGCGTCAGTCACCAGTCACTCATCGCCCCTCGGAGAAATGCACAGCCTGGCACCGCTAGCTGAGCTGCCACTGAAATGAGCCGGGTGAACCAGGGGGAACAGTATCACTCCTCTATAGCGCTTTGCATGAGGTCTAGTTTCAAGGCTACAGGTGGGGCATGTTGAACGTGCTTTTATTCCTTCCACTCACATCTCATCACACAGGTAGGTGTGACTCGCCCACTGGTACTTGAGTCTTTAAGCAGCCGCGCGCTGAAACAGCCCCCCCCCCCCCTCCGCTCCACCCCCACCACGGCCCTGGGCACCCGCTGGCCCCCCCTCTGCGGTCCGCCCGGCCCACGGTGGTTGCGTAAGCCGCCCGTGTGTCCCTGAGCCGTGTGGAGAGCCATGGAGAGGACAGGGCTCCCGGCAGCTTGCGCTCTGTTGTCTGCTGGTAATCCTCTCCGCAGGGACACGTCCTCGTGGACTGGGCCCAGGCAGCTGTGCCGCGCCGGCTCCTTTGTGCTTTCGCTTTCCCCAATTTTTTTTTTTTTTTTTCCTGCGCGCCGATTTTGTGCTCAACGCTTTGAACACAGACGCATGAGCTTATTTCTTTACTTAAACAGTTGGATCCATTTGGTGTGTGGGGATTGAGACGGTTTGGACAGAGATTGATCATGATTTTTCAGTGTTTGAGTATTGGCCTGATGTTTTTATAATCATCTTTTAATTGGAAAACATTTTTACAGAAACATCAGAAGGTCATTCAAGGAGACTTGAAATAGATGAGAAAGGGAGATTTCCTTTCCTTTAAGAAAAAAACTCACAGGTTTATACTGCTAAGAAGATAATTATCACAGGTACTAGAACAAATTACAGGGTTCTGTTTTTTCCCCCACACACTCAAAAATATATTTTGCAAGTTCGACTCGTTGATGTGTGTCTTCCATTTCTAAAGCCAAGGCCATCTCGTTAAGC